>NC_047676.1:9368348-9418348 GCF_011762505.2 Arvicanthis niloticus | reverse complement strand
CACAGGAAACAAGAAGACATAAGTTTAACCATCCCTTTACTCAGGGGGTAAGGAGGTATGTTAGCTAAGATGTAGAGGGGTGACACTTGGAATACCTTGCTGGGGGCATCACATCCATTAGCAGAGAGTAACTACTCTTTCCCACCCCCTACTCTAAAATACAGTCAGGAACAACCAGCTTCCAGATGCAGAGAACTCTCTCCTCTGCGCATGCTAAAGCTCTGAAATGAAATGTTGAAATTAACCAACATCTGACTGAGTTACACAGGATGTCAAAGTTGACTGATCAGGCTAGCAACGTGCAGCCAGTAGAGTTAACACATAAACTGCAAAAAAAAAAAAAAAAAGGTTCAATTAAATGCTTTGGAGAGAACTTTACAATAATCCCCCAGTGATCAAAAATTGCAACTTATGACACTCCAATTTGTGGAACGCCCTGGCAGAGATATTATGAGAGTTTATTTTCTAATGTAGTTAGATATATTTCTCCTACTACAATAAATGCCTTGTGTACTAGTAACATCGTTTAAAAATAATTCCTAGCCCATGCATGAGAAGGTTCTCAGGAATGTGTGGAAGGAAATACAGCATGAGAAATTCATATTTTATAAAACCCCATTTGTTGCTGCTTCCAGCATCGGGTAGTATACATAATATGCCTCTTGTAATATAGCTACAATCAACTGTGAGACTATAAAATTAATTTCAAGAAGAGAAACTTGAATTCATTTCCTTCCCATGGTGTGAGCTTTTGTAATGCTAGCACATTTTGGATGGTGGAGCCTCAGGCCAATTCTTTGTGGTTATGACAAACTGGAGTATTTAGAGAGAATTAAGCCCAAACTGAATACGTGCTCTTTCTGCTTTGAATACCTCTAAGTGGCTTGCTCCCACATGTGACAGTATTGTGGTCCTTTGTGGTACACACAGGAGTCACTTATGTCCGGGCTCCCCTCGGGGAGCATTAGTCCTTTGCTGTATCAACTGCTTGCATATTTTTTCAGTCACCGATGCCAATAAAATTAGGTAAGGAATGTCAATTTCTTCTGCCTCAAACCGTAAAGGAATTCATAATAGCAATTTGAGGTTCTATATATTTTCTCACACAGGATTCTGAAAACAGAAAATGTTCCTGGTGTTAGCTATAGCAAGAGTGATGGCAAACCCCATGAGGGACCATCTAGAAGGTACCGATTGGAGAGACTTGGAGTTCAGAAGCAAGCCATCTTTCTTTTCAAATCATACATTCCTTTTTTTAGTCCCTATTTTAGTTCTGATGCGAGACAGAAAGCATAAATTCTTTAGAACCTGTGACATATTAGTGTGGTAATATTTTATCTGTCCCCGAGACAGATAAAAAGAGAAGTTGAATTCTGTGTGACTCTCCCACAGAAGCTCATTTTGTTCTGTGACTTGGCAGTTCTTTCTCCAGCTTTCTCTCCTTTGGCTTCTATTCACAACTTCCCTCATGATGTCAAGTCCTGCGTCCATGTCACTGTTCTGTGGGTTTAAATCCTTTATGTTCTTACTTTTCATAAAATTCCTATGGGAAAAAAAAAAGATATCCCTGTCTTTCAAATGAGGAAGCAGTTGCTGGCTAGACAGCAGGCGATGTGTCTAAAGTCCTTGAACAGGAAGATGCTTGGTGTAATACTTCCCAGCTCTATGCATGTGACTGTAAATGTCCCTACCCCATTGGCACTTATGTAAATGAGCTTTCCATCACTGTAACAAAATACCCAAGACCAGTAATGTGCAAAGAGTAAAATGGTTATTTGGGCACCCAAGTCTTCAAGGTTCTCTCAATGACTGAATTTATTACTAAGCACATCACAATGAGAACACGTGATGAGGCAAATTCCTTGTCAGACAGCAAAGCGAGAGGAAGTGGCCAGAGCCCCACAGTCCCTGTTTGAGGTCATCCTTTATTGTCGGTGGTTCTCAACCTTCCTAATGCTGAGACGATTTAATACAGTTCCTCCTGTTGTGGTGACCCCCAACAATAAAATTATTTCATTGCTACTTCAAAACTGTAAATTTGCTACTATTATGAATTATAATGTAAATATCTGTGTTTTCCAATGGTCTTGCGTGACTCTGTGAAAGAGGTCATGACTCACAGTTTGAGAACTACTGCTCAATGATCTAAAAACCCCCAATCTCTTAAGAAGGCCACAGTGTTTCTATAATGTCCCCATAGGACCATGACTTTAACACATGGGCCTTTGAGAACACTAAAGTAGCATACAAACTAATGTGAAAGACACGGAGAGCCTGTGATGTCTCCCTTCTGGATGCTCAAAGCTACAGGGGAGTGCTCACCAAGAAAATACGCTGTCTTTGTTTTGGCATCGTCTCAACAATAAAAGTCCAGAAATCACCATGCATGGTGTTCTCTTAGACCGGCTGCTCACCTTTTTCCATGACTATTCCTGTTTAGACCCTCCCACAGACAACTTCCATGTACTACAAAGATAAAAGACAGAGTAAGCCATCATCAATCAACTGATAACTACTGACACTGACACCAATAATTTACAGTAAATGATTATAGTCATAGCCAACTGTAATTTATAAACAAGTTTAATCCATTCTGTATTTCTTAGGTGTTCTGTTGAACCTGTCAGGGCTGGGCTCTGCCATGCAGAGTCTGGTTTCAGAGACCACCTTGCCCACTGCTGCACGTATGGCATCCTAGTTTAGCCAGGTATTCCTAACAGTAGCCTTTGGTGCCCTATGAAGATGTTTATGGTTGCTATAATATATATTTTGTTGAAATAACCAAGGCAGAAAGAATTATGATATAAGAAAAAAATCAATATGTCATTTACATGGGGAAGATTGTGACTATTCATTTGAGGCTATTTCAGGGACAGAAGCCACAAGGCAGTAATGAAAGGGAAAAAGGTATTCACCATAGTAGCCTAGGAAACACAGCACACACATAAAAGGCAGCAGTGGTCTCTAGCAAAACACTACACACCTGACAGACCAATTCTCGTCTTTACCATACACACATCATTCCCATAGTATCTGAGACTCATGACTAAGCTCATTTTATTTTGCAGTCACTACCTCCTAGGGTGGGTCCTGTCTGTGAAATTGCTAGTAGAAGCTCGTCTCTGCTACAACCAAGGTCTAGACGTACAGATGCTATCATTATGAGTATCTTTATTCCTGTAGGGTAGAATCAGACATTAGTTTGGAAGCAATTTACTTTTACAATGGCTTCCCCCAGCTTATGTTTTAGGTGCATTGCTCGGCTTCAAAGCAAAGTTAACAAAGGCCTCATAGTTCCGTACCTTTATTTTATTCTGAAAGAAGTCAGGAGCAATCATGCTCCACCTGCTTCAGGGTGGAGACCGATGCTTCAGGCATCTGAAAGTCACAAAAGAAAAATATACTCTAGCCGGGTCCATCAGAGAAAGCCAGTAGAAGTGGCTGCTCTGTGTCATTTCCTGACATTAAGAAAAGCTATGAACTTTCATGTGTGGTCTTTATTAAAAATGGCCCACGGCTGAGTGAGATGATGGTCAGAAAAGGCAATGGTAGAATCCACTTTGCAGGGAGTTCAAGGTAACTCTCTGCCACATACATCATCACATACATCATGCCCAAAGAATATGAAGCTATCAGCTATTGCTGACTAACTAGAAATGTTCCAATACCTCTACTTTAATATTTTGTCAAAGAGATATTCTGTCATTTTCCTCACATATGATATGGGGGGCAAATGAACTATGTCTTTCTCAAAGTGCCTTTTTCCATTGTACTAAATTCCGCTGCATAATGAAGAATGTTACTGAGATAATTCCTAATCCTAGACATGAGAGTATATGAGAAGCAGGCCTAGTCCGTGATGGCGTAATGAATAGTTAGGTTTGTTTGCTTTCTGTTTTTTTTAAAGACATATCCACCTTACAGCACTTCATAAAAGACAGGAACCAAGCGTGCACGCGCGCGCGCGCACACACACACACACACACACAATTGTATGGAATCCCAGGGTAGAGAAAGGAAAGTACGCACTTAAGGAAACCAAATCCAAACCGGTTTCCTCTGGGGACATCTGCACTCTGTGATCGCTATTACTGTTAATGCATTTTAACTGTGTGAAAGGAGTCAAGGAAGCCACCGAAGTGATTAATGCTTTAGTCTGCCCCTAAGGAGTATGACTTTTCTTTTCTTTTGAGAGGACATTTTTACATTGCCATCAATAATGCTTTTTTCTTTGAACTGTAATAATAATAATAATAATAATAATAATAATAATAATAATAATAAAATGTTCCTTCTCATTTCTGTAGTATCATAAAACTGATATAATTTAGGAAGAGGAGGACCAAAGAATAGCTATGTGGTAATATGATGATGTTGAGTCTTGTGCAGTGATTCTCCTGTTACTGTAGAGGAACAGACAAAACCCCAAATGAGCAAAGCCACAGGCCCCAACTTTTCTGTGTGGGGATCACTGTGGGACACCTCCATCCAGCCCCATCCTCTGCAGGGCAAGGTCCAGAAGAAAGAACTGCTAGTGCACACCAGCAAGGGCACATTTCCCTATGGATTAGTGGAAGATGCATTCTTCAGAGTCACCCTGCAGCTTTAGTTTCCACAGCTGCACACTGTATGTCTGACCAGCTTTCTGTGTGGGCTGACAGAGTGTCTATTCCTCTGGACCCATCCAAACACAGGGTTTAAGTTGATAGAAAGGTTAGAAACTCATGACTGCACTTCTGTGCTTGAGCAGGAAATGACACCCTCCACTTCTTCCCTTGGGGTTTTGTGTAGGCTTGTCTACACATAATGGGCTGGCCAAATGTGTATCTCAGTGACCCAGAGGGAGAGATCAGACACCACAGAGCTCAGGGGTGGCTCACTTGCACTGCTTTAGATATGAGGAAGCTTGAGAGGAACCCATCCCCCTCACCCCAGTGGGGTGACTTTGGATTGTGGATGAGGAGTCTGCATTCAATGTTGTGCAAGTTTCTTCAGAGTTTTGATGAGACTATTGGGAGCTGTGTGGTCACATTCCTTAACATCACTAAGTTTTGCTCCTAAAAGCAACAGAAAGTTGGTAAGTGTTGAGAAATAGCAAGACCTTGCTATGTTATAAACCTTAGAACCAAATACCTGCATCGCTATGGGCCTGTAGTAGTTTGGAGGTAGTAGCAATTTCTTTATTGTATCAGAAAAAAAGTATAATTCCCCCCCGGGACTGCCATACATGTTACTACACGTACCAGGCTTAAAACAACACAAATTTATTCTTACAAAGTTTTGGAGGGCTCAAGTTTGAAGTCAGTTTGTCAAGACTAAAGAGGAAGTTCCTCTCAAACCTTTTTCTGATTGTGTGGCTTCCACTGAGCCTTCACTTGTATCAAAATCACCTGATCTTCACCCTCATCTTTCCCTGGCCATCTCCATGTCTGTGTAGGTCCTGTCAGTCTCCTACAAGGATACATCCCTTCTGTAGATGACCTGTCTGAAGACAGTCAACCATTGATTTAGTCTTGAAACCCTCTGTCCAAATAACTGAGAATACACAAATTTCAGGGGTTTGGTCTAGTGTTTGTTTGGGGGGGAAAGCACTATTCAGCCCACGACAGTGTGAGAATGTTTTCTGTCCCTACACAGATGATGGCATCCACACTTAGAAGGTTATGCCACATTGAGAGTTTGTCCAGGCTTACAATATAGAATAACAGAGCTTGGGTTAGCACTGAATTGACAATGAGTGTCTTACCCGGTGAATCTAACATTCATAGCGCACAAGAAGAGTATAACTTCATTATTTAGAGCAGACACTCAGCCAGGCGTACAGATTTTCTGAGCTTGCGGGTGTCTAGTGGGCTTTCACCTGTATATTTAAGAAGGGCTGCATATGATTACGACACTAATAATATGCACTTAGCATGACTCAGAATCAATATACCCAAGTTCTAGTGCAGTCTCTGAGAATGTGCAATGGTATCAATGTATAATATTGGGATCATGACACCACATGCTTGATAAATAAATAAATAACTTAAATAAATAAAGGAAGCAGCACAACCATGACGGTGACGGCCCAGATGTATCCTGGTGATTCTTGAATTTTAATATGGAACAACCATATATGTAATGATACCTACTGAGGGAAGCTGCTTTTCCATTTTTAAAATATTGACGTGTGTATTACATTCCTATGGTAAGGGTTGAACTTTGTAGTTAGGTATAGCTCTTAGATAATGCTATATCTCTTTGATGGATGTAAGAGCTTCATGGAAATGAATTTGTAGTTACCTTTTCATGTGTCAGATCTGTCTTTAGCTCTTAGCATTCTAAAATTCTTTTCCATTTTGCTAATATGAGTTGGTTCAGGAGCAAGACACCCTATAATAGTCATTCGTTTCTAAAGGGACCATTCTTGTTCTCATTTACATCAATCATGGCTTTTCTGAGTGCTGATTTATACCAGATCCCCCCCTTTCCCACATAAATGTATTCAGAAGCTGCCTCTAAGGTACAAATTAAGGGTCTAAAACCCACTTACTGTTAAAGGACTGATGAGCTATTCATAGAAGCTGCTTGATCAAGGCAGAGATCTGGTAAAATACAGTGGAAAAACCATTCTCAAATGGTATCTGTCACTGCCGTTCTTCCTGCTCGTCAGACATTGACAGAAAATGGTGGCACCATTAGAAGAACATACAAAGGGAGTGGTTCACACCCAGAAAATTTAAATGTATTCATCTACTTTATATTTAATAAGCCATATAAAATAAATTAGTCATCTACGCAGGCCTATTCTGAAATGTCACAGTCATATCATATATGGCATTTTATATATATATATATATATATATATATATATATATATATATATATGCATATATATGAACAACTCTTGGCTCTATCATTTTGTTAAGATGTTGTTAGGAGAGAATTTAAAAATGTATATTCAGTTGATGGCAATATGTTATTATTTTAAATCACAACAATCTACTGGAAAGAAGAACTCATAGGAAACGTTGAAGCAAAGGCAAAAAGTTATTTTATCTTGTTTTTAATAAAACGGGTTATATATTTCTTTATTAGGCTACTTTACAATGTCTAATACTATGCAGCCTTTAGTTATTTTAAAGTAACTAAGATTGAGTAAAGCTGAATTATCCATAAGCTATTGCTTAATGGGTTGGATTTGTGAAAAAAAATGAGCTGTCTTTATTAAAATGACTGAACAATGTCCATTGATAGCACAGTATTGCCTGCAAATCAAAGGGGATATACAGCAAATGCGTGAAAGTGAAGATTCCATCTCAGTGGACCCCTCTGCTTTGTGAGGACTGAGAAAGGTTCCGGGAAACCAGCTCTCCTGCTCTGGGGTCCCTGTGTGTCTTGTGTTTAGACTACACTCTCTGCCAATTAGCCCGTTACAGCTGTGTCTTCTCTTTCTTGCAGTTCAGCAGGAGAGCAGTTTCATTGGCAGACTCAAGGTAAAGTATGACCTCCTTATGGAATCTTACTCCTTCTATGTGGACCTCTGCTGACTAATTATATTATGAACTTTAGATTTCTAAAAGTGAATTATAAAAAAAAATGACAGTAAAAATTAAGTGAAGTTATTCGAGCTCATGATTTGGGGGTGAGGGGGTTAATGTCTCTTGATTTTCTGGTAATTTAATCTTCTCCAAAGATACCCGTGATTAACTTTGGCTTCTGTGCTTGATGCCAAGGCTCGTAAATGTGTTGTCTAGTAGAGGTAGCATTTGATTGTTAACTGATAACCTAATGCAGTGGTTCTCAACCTTCTAAAAGCTGTGACCCTTTAATACAGTTCCTCATGTTGTGGTGATCCGCAGCCATAAAATTATCCCATTGCTAATTCATAACTGTAATTTTGCTACTGTTATGAATCATAATGTAAATATCTGATGTGCAGGATATCTGATATGCAACCCCAGTGAGAGGGCCATTAGGATCCCAACGGGTCACAACCCACAGCTTGAGAACCACTGACCTAAATAGAGTTAACCTACTGTGTTTACCACTTCGTTATATCTTCTTTCAGATGGCCAAAAAGATATCGAAGATGAACTTACAACAGGCCTTGAGCTGGTGGACTCCTGTATCCGCTCTCTGCAGGAGTCAGGCATTCTCGACCCGCAGGATTACTCCACAAGTGAAAGTAGGTCAAAGGGCAGACTCCTGTGGCCCAAGCTACCTTCTCACTACCTATGTGTATACCCAAGACAGACTTTGAACCTCTGGTCCTAATTTCTCCATCTCTGGGATGCTGGGGTTATAGGCATATGTCTCCATACCCTGCTTGCACCGTGCTGGGAATTGAATGTAAGCTTCATACTAGGCAAGCTCGTTACAAAGTAACCACCACTGAAAGGGAAGGAAACAAAGAGTATTGTGACTTTTCAAAACATAATATCTTTACAGGTTATGCTAGTACTGTTTGCTGCTCGGCTAAAACATCATGATAGCAGAGAGGAGGGCAGGGAAGCAGGCAGGCATAGCAGGAAGCTCTCTGGTCACATGTTAGGATCCTATCAGGAAATAGAGGGCAAACTGGAAGTGGGACTGTCCTATACACTCCCAAGGCCTGCCCAGTGACAATGCTTTCAGCTTGTCTCCCTGTCCCAAGCCTTCCCAAGCAGTGCCACTAACTGGGGGACAAATGTCAGATGTTCAAGCTTTTCTCATTCGAGCCACCACACAAGCCATCTGTAATAAAAGCTTCATAATGTATTGATTTCTCTTCAGTCTCCAGGATTCTCTCCACACTAACTAGTTTGCAAAGGCTCCTCAGTCAGCAGAGTCTAGGTGTTTCACTAGATTTTCCACTTCTACACATACAGTGTGTAAACTCATATGTGTGTGTGTGTGTGTGTGTGTATATATATGTGTGTATATATATATATATACACACACACATATATTTGTTTAACCAATACAATGACTGCCTTTAAATGAACTGGTACACATACTGATCATTGTTGGCAGAGATCTTCATGATCTGCAATTATATAACAAGATTGGTTTTCCATATAATATAATCACTTTTGCCTACATTGTACTATGCCACATGCAACAACCTTACATTAATATACTCAGCAAATTGTATTATTTCTATATTTAAAGATATTTATTTATTTATTGTTATGTTTTCCAGCTAGAAAGGTTACAGTTTAAAAATAAAGAGTACAGGCAATAGAATCAACCCATTCTTAATAAATTATAAAGTTCTATTGACTTATTCTAATAAAATTTCACAAATGACTGTGTCACGCTATTAAAAAAAAAAAGAAAAAAAACCCAATCACATTATCTTGGTAATACCACAATAAAAGAAATCAATGAAGCATCTAAAAGATGAAATAAAATAAAATTCTGTTGAAGGCACATCAAGGTTTATCATAAAAGGGAAGACATAAAAGTAAGATGTCATAGTTGTTTTTAAACTATTTTAATTTATTTATATTACATATTTATATTACATATTAGCTTATTTCACTGTAGTGCATGCAATACCACTATTATGGCAACTAATCATTGTGCATACCCAAGCATGATCAAAGCTAAATTCCTGCGCTTATACTCATAAAATAAGATACAGGCTTGGCATTATACTTAATCTCCATATTTATATGTTAAAATGTACAGTTGTCACTGCCTTTGTGGTAGCAAATTGTGTTTAATTAATATTTGAGAGACACCCGCACCTCATTACAGAGTAAGGAAAACATCATACAGCACGGCATGGCTTCTTGCTCCTAGGAGGCCATGAGAGTAGATGTCTCCTTTTCATATAATACAGAGGCATATTTGATTATGAGTGTTGAAAGGTTAACACTTAATAAATAGAAAGTAGAGAGAAAGTGCATGAAAGAGAAAAATGAGAAGCAAGCGAATTAAAGCAGGCTTGAACCTAGTATACAAGTCATAGTGTTTCTGTAAGCACACCAAATTATCTTTTAAAAATAACAAAAACTTGGATATATGGTAAACAAAAATAAAACTGTTAGATTATGTTTATAGGAAACAAGGTCAACGAAATAAATGGAAATTAAAAAGACTAGACACATTTATGCAAGCAATTGCAGTGAATGCAGACTTAAATAAAACACTGTTAACATAGAATATAAATTAGTACAAAAGAACCAGTCAGGGGTTCGAAGAGGACCGTGAGGCAGCAGAGCCGTTTCTGCTCATAAAGATGTGAGAAACATATGACTATAAAGGGGCTGAACAGGGTAGCAGAGTCTGGGTGCTAAAACAGAAACTAAAAATTAAATAGTCAGCCCTGAAAACATACACACACACACACACACACACACACACACACACACACACGTAACACTATGCAGACTGAGCAGGTTATATTTAGGAATACATGTCTGCATGCGTGTATGTAATGATAATTCATGGAGACAGAGGCCAGGGATTTGAAAGAGCAAGAAGCTCGGAGATATGGGAGGATTTGGAGGGAGGGAAAGGAAAAGGAAGTTAAGTCTTACAATTGATGACCAGATGCTCTTGAAATGTTCCATTACAAACTGCTCATGTAGCAAACACAGAGCCCAGGCTCCCCCACCCCCACCCCCAGGAAGGTACACATCCAAATCTCAATTCCTGAGACATGGAGATGGGTGAATCAGAGACGCAGAACCACAGAGTGAGTTTGAGGCCAGCTGGACTACATGAGATTCCACCTAAATCAATAAAAAAACAAGTAAGTAAATATTTTTTTTTAAAAAAATGGGCACATTGAATCTATTCTTAACTTTTATTCATATGAGTATAGAAATTTCTCATTAAGAAATTTTGACAAAATGGTCAGGTAGAAAATAAAAACACTAAACTAAAAGTTCATACTTGCTGAATATAATTTACTAAATTTAAAAGCAAATAAGATAATGAATGTCATGATGTTATAACTATATATAGGAAATATCCTTCTGGATAGCACTGATTCTGATGAAAAATTATGCAGTATTTAAAAAAATAAAATTTCATAAATAAACTTGTGTTCGGTGGAACTCTAAACTTTATTTTTAAAATACAGAAATGTATTTATTTTTGGAAAAATCTTTAAAAGAGCCAAATAAGGGCTGGAGAGAAAGCACAGTAGTTTACTGTGCACGCAGCACATGCGAAGGACCCAAGTTTGGCTCTCAGCACCCATGGCGGGAAGCTTACAGCTACCTCTAATTCCATGCCAGGAGACCTGATTCTGTCTTCTGCACTGTATAAGAACCTGCACGTGCACATTCTTACTCAGAAGCACACATCTATACACTTAATTAAAAATAATTAAAAAGCAAGCTAAATAAATAAAAACATCAAGAAAGATGGAAACAGTAAAAGTATTTCAGAGGTAAAAGAACATAAAATAAAAGACTTGAAAAAGAGATGACAGCAGGCACATGTGCAAGGTATTTTACTGTAAGGAATAACCATTGAAAAGCTCTGATAGATTTAAAGGGCATTAAAAGGATGTCTAGTGAACAAGTATGTGGTCCAAAGTCATTCTCAAACGGCATGATGTTTTACTTGTGTGTATTACAGGGCAGTTAAATGGTCCAGTTTTTGCAGATGTGTTTTGTACTTGCTCTGTTTTTTAGGGAAGATTATTAATTTTCTATAAAGTACTGGGTATGCTGATGAAACACAACTAAGATTTTTCTCCTAAGCTCTGGCATCCAACTTTAAAGAAAGTAACTAAAGCGAACAGGCAGTCTCCAACCAACCACTGCCTTCTGGCAAGGCAGCTGCTCCTCAGACCTTTGTCTGGTTTCGGGATTCTATACACGCACACTCACATAGTATCGACTTGTTTTGCTTTGCGTTCTTTGCTTTGTGAGATTTGTCCAATTTGTTGCAAACAGTAGTTAACTTTTATCAGTAGTAAATAGATATCCATTGTTAAAATATATTACAACTTATTTGTCCTGTGGAATGTTGATTGCGTTTGACTGTTTTCTAATTTGGATCATTAAAATAATACATATGTACATACTTACATATATATTGTACATACATAAATACATATGTACCTAGATAATATGTTGTTACTCAGGACATTTGTTCTTAGCAAATTCAGAAGCACTTTGAGAGTAAGGTCACCATGTAAAATATAGAAGAACATTTTGAAACTTTTTAACACATAAGTGCAGTTTGAGATATCAGTATATTGCTAATGTCAGTGCTAAAAGGATCTGAAAATTGTCAGTTGTTTCCTGAATGTCTACCAGTTAGGGGTCAGCACAGGATAAATATTCTATTGAAGAGTATAGTTAAAAGCAATTTAATTAAGAGACTATTGACAAAGAGGTAGGCAAGATTAAACCAGCAGGCAGTGCATGCCGAAACTCCGAGGAGTTAGCAACAAACTGACAGAAGCTATCACCATCCTTGGACCTGAAGGAACTTGCTGGATCTGGCAGGAGCAGAGCCAAGCAACAGGCATGCATACTAGAAAAAACTAATCTCCTTTCTCCTTTCCCAGATTTCCTCCTCCTCCTGCCAAATAAATCCACATGCCCTGCTTCCCTGTCAATAGAGGGATAGGAAAGGAGTGTGGGGGTCAAAAGTTTAGCCAGCACAGTGGTCTGCTGTGCAGTGTTGTCGTATCCGATGCAGATGCCCTTGGTCTAGAAACAGCACATAGATGTGTCGCACTCTTGGATACATCCATCTAATTAATGAAAGCACATCAGATTTGGGGAGTCCCTTGTGATTATTCAATCAATGGCTTCATTAGCTGGAATAGCTGTGAACTAGCTAATGCTAAATTGAACTTGGCATCCTGCCCTTGAGAACCAGTCTCCTTAGTCCCCATTCAAAGGGACTAAAACAACAAGAAGTAAAGTCTAAACCAGGCTGGAAAAAAATATTCAACAGAAAGTTACTTCAGTACCTGAGCAAGTAGAACATAACGTGTCATGCTCAAGGCTTTTGCTATTTTTATTTCCAAGGGTTGAGTAAAAACGAATGTTGAATCATAGTAATCTTGGCTTCCTAATACCATAGTGACTAGTAACTACCTGCTGATGCTAACTTTATGTTGTGATAGTTGTAAATATTTTCCAACTCTGTCTCTTAAAAAACAGTATCCTAAACAGTATGTTGTTGGGCCTAACACGAGGTCTAATCTCCATTCCACCTTCACCCTTCAGTCATGTACACAGGTGGAGGGTGCAACCAGGCCCTAGAGAGATTTACATACTAATGAGGTACCTGAAGGCCAGAGGTGGAGCCATTAAACATTCCTCCCCAGCCCCTCCCCCTTCCTCCCCTCCCCTTTTAACTCAGGTCGATCCTGGGTTTATGGGGGTATGCATCCAGATCCATCCACCATCTGCCATATGAATAAACCAGTTTTGGAAACCCAAGGGCTTCCTCGTGTATTGGGGCCACGCCGCTATGAGGAATCGTGAGGAGCCAGGGAGAGGCTTTTAGTTAATGAACAGCCGGGCCCAACTTCCAGCTGGAGGAACCCAGAGCTTTCCCAGCTGAGTACCCACAGCATGGCGGGAGGAACCCTGGGATCCCCAGCTTTTTTTCCCAACATCTGGCGCCTTAAGCCTTTGCCGCCCCACCATTTTCTCGTGGCTGATGACTGTCTAATCTCAAGTTGAACAAATATATGTCAGTCACAGGACCAAGGGCCTTTTCTCCCATTGATGCCCAACAAGGGCATCCTCTGCTCCATATGCAGCTGGAGCCATGGGTCCCTTGATGCGTACTCCTTGGTTGGTGGTTTAGTCCCAGTTCTGGGCTTTCAAATCAGTGTATGATAAAATATGTGGAATCAGTCATGTGTAGAATCCCACTCAGGGCAGACAGGACCCATGTAGGTGCCATGAAGTGAGGTGACAGGGAACACGTTACTCACTATGGAACTACAGTCTGTCCTTCTCATTTTATCATGAGAATACTTAACCCACATGAGAACCTTTGAGATGTCAAGTTATGAAACACAACATCGTATATCCGTCTGATGCATAATGAGAGGCATTTTGTGAGGTGACTCTCATAATCCCGGGACGGAACACCAACAACAGAGATAGAAATGATAGCAGTCAAGATGAAACACATGAATCATGCTCCTTCAACACAGGAAAGCCATGGTCAAGGGAAAGGAGGTAGTTTGTCTTCTTTGTTGTCTGTCATGGAGACCAAGTCTAGACTCAGCAAGATAGAAAGCCTTAAGCTCTACATGGCTACTTTGTGAACTTTGTCCCTATTTCTTATGATGCAATTTCTCACGTGCAGAGATACTGATACTCCAGCCACAAGCATGAAGATCTCCTAAGTAGGGAGTTCTTGGAAGGGGCAGCATGCATCAAGACTCTTGTAGAGAGATCCCTCAAAGTCAAATGCTTGTCCCAACAATGCTAAGAGATCAATGACTTTATTTCTCACACATGGCAGTTCAGGGACACCTTCCTGAGACGACAGGGCATGCATAGGATAACAGGAAGTATTGGCTGACGAGTGTTCTGTTTTAGATATCCCAGCAAATACCACTGCATATAATCCATATCAGTAAGAGCTGTCCGAGTTTTTTGGTAATGTGTAAGGGCACAACTAGTATCTGAGACCAACACTTTGAGAGCTGATAGGACTGAAAGGTAACAAAGCATCGGCGTATCTTCATGTAAGAAGATATATCATAAGAAATAGGGACAAAGCTCACAGCCATGCATACCCCAGGACAGGGATGGGCCCACCACTATGAGACATCATCATAAACCAGTATGACCCAGACACTGGCTGTTACATTTTTAGATTTAGTTTTAAGTTCCATTTCTTTTATAACTGGCCTCCATTAATTTTCCATTTCTTTTTAAGATTACTGGCCCTCAGAGTCGAGTCTGCTTTCATTAGATTCTTAACTTAGAAGAATATATACAGTATTTTTCTCCTCCTTACACAATAGAAATACCTAACAGGGATAAGCCTTTATGAAGAACCCCTTGGGCACTGCAATCTGAAATAAAAACACTGTTCTATGCTTACACTCCAGGAGCTTCAAGATTCTTTAGCAAAGCATTGCAAACTAAAGTTTTATATTTGGCGTTTGTGTGTTTGGCAAATGCAGTTTCTCAGCCCTTTCTTTCATGTGTGGATGTAAAGGAACAGACTGCATCCATTATGTGAGGCCCTTACCAACTTTAGGTCTATGCTTGTGTATCAGCCAAGCATGCAAAAGCAACTCGACAATGGTGTTTGCTGGATTTAAGTCAGTTTAAAGGCTATGTGTGAGATTCAGTCTTCTTATCAGGACCATTAAAGTTTTGATTCTCACATACGTCATTGTGCACATTGGAATCAACTGACCAGATGTTGTATGTATTCTGGATATGGAGACAGAAATGAAATTTAAATTCCTCTCTGTCCATAGAACAGCCTTCTGAACTCTAAGCCCACTAGATTTCAGCCCACAATCCCCGGGAGCTTGAGCCCTCAGTTGTTTTGAGATGGTGGAGGTGTGGGACTACTCTTTCCAGGGAGCCTTCTTCCTGGAGCTCATAAATAAGTGACTAATGAATCTCAGGAGAAAATAACCAGCTTAACCCCACTGTCTTCTGTGCGGCTTGGTTAGGTGACAGGTTCTCTTAGAACGCATAGAGGAGAAGTCTCTGCTGTAGATGAAGGCTGTGTGGTTCATTTTAACAAAATCAGTGGTAATGTTCTGCAGAACACTTTGTGACTTCTATGAACTTAAGAGTCCTACAAATACCTGTCAGTATTTTCTTTAGTTTATACTTTATAATAATGCATAATCGCCGCCTCTGACTTCACTTCACTCTTCCTAGTATTTCCAATAGGCCAGACTCTCTCCGTCCCCTTTTGATTTAGTATTGTAAGAATTTATTCTCACTTAAAACAAAGGAAAAAAATTCTTCATTTTTAAATCAGTCTTAATCTTCTCCAAAGATCAAGTAACAAGAAGGCAGAAATAAGTACAGATTTCTCCATTGTTACAAACGTGTGTGAGATTTGGAGCAATTATTTTCATGGCTTGCATAAGAAGTTTTTAAAAATTACCTCGTAAGAAACAGTTTAACCCCACAAAGTGACATGTTTCTGTTCTTTCTGATCAGCGTAAACTTAACCAAAATGTGAGGCCTCCTTTCCTGGGGTGTGCAAGTGTGAGACCTCCCTTCTTAAGGGTGTGTGTCATTTGCATGTTTATTTTTCTCATGATTGTCCTGAATTAATAGTCTCACAAAACATCTCTTCGGTGTCTGTTCAAAGCTTGCTCAGTCCTCTTCAGTTCTGTCTGTTTGTATGTTTGTTTTTCTTTTCTTGGTGCTTCTTTGCATTTCTTAGTGTATTTTTGCGTTTATGCATTTGCATAGGGCATAGTACATTTCTTAATGTCTTTCTTGTTGTTTTGTTTTTCTTAGTGCATTTTTAGCAACAGTAAACAATTCTTTGAAATTAATTCTAACCTCTGCCCTTTGAAGACCTACCCTTGTCTCTTGGAGTCTTTACACTCCTCCCCAGGTGACTCCTCCCCAGGTGACTTTCACAACCATGCTGCTGCTCTAAATTTTTATTGCCATATGATTAAATTATGATTTTTAATTACTTGGGAAATTAGTAAAGACGTAGAGTCAAGCTCAGTTAGAGTCTGAAGCCGCCCTTAACCTCTCTAGATGAGTTCCCACCATCTTCTAAAACTAGAGGACTAAAACAGGAAGCACTGGGTCCCCTACTCAACTTCCTGTCCCTTTGAGAATGTGGGATGCCATCCTTTGGGAATGTGTTCTACCCCTTGCACTCCCATCCACCCCACTCCCCATCCCCCACTCCCCCCCCCCCAGCCTGTTTAGTCACCCATGTCCTGCTCAGTTCTTTTCGAGTCTTTGAAATGCTTGCCTTCCTTTCTGGTGTCTCCCTGCTTCAGCTGTAATTTTCAAAATCAGACTACTTTTTCTGCATTGCAAGAAGTGCCCAGTCTTTAGTCCATTCTGCCTCTGAGCATAGTCCTGCCATCACTTTTGATGTCTGCAGTTTTATGTCAGTACCACATGTGACCCATGTTGCCACTGGAGCATCCAAGTTTCTACAGTTTCAGCTTTCCTCCCCTCTTCCAGAGAACCTTTTATTATGGATACAGTACCACACATCTCGATGATGGACTGTTAAAACTTTTTTGTGAATGGGTCTATAGAAGTAAGGTAGCATGACAGGTCAGGGATGATTTTCCCCGAAGAGTCAGAGATCAGGGCAAGGTGCGCTGAGGAGGTAATCTTTACTTACATGACATTGGAGAATGAGCGTCACAGTTCCCAGAGAAAGAAATTTCAGGTTGAGAAGACAAGAACAACTCTGTCCTGATGCCAAGAATTTCAGCTTTTCACCTCTTGGCTGTGACGACAGATGTCTGTTTGTTTGTAAATGTTGTATTGCAGCAGGCTGCTTTGCCGAAGAGTTCGTTAGATAACCACCACCCAAGGCACAAAAGCATAAAGGGTGTGGAAAGACAGCAGCAAGTATTATGTGAAATAACACTATAACAAGTTTCCAGAAAGACAAATCCCAGGCAGGATTTTACTATGACCAGATTACGTGGCTTTGTGATTGAGCAATTAGTTAAATAATAATGATAATGACAATGGTAATAAAAAGTAATACTAATGTGGCATAAGATAATTCACATAAAATCTTGCATTCTGTCAAGAATCTTTAAACTCACATTTGGAGAGATTAAAGTGGGAGTCAGCAGAAGCAAGGCCTTGGTGAAGAGCAGTGCTAAAGCCAGAGGCACCCTGAGATCCCCAGGGTCACCACTGACTCCCACCAGCTGAGAAGTGCTCCAGCAGCATAGGGATTGGGTATGTGATTCCTTGCTGAGACTTTTTTAGACTTTGTTTTGTTAATAGGTGTAAAGCACTTGGTACAGTTCTTCCGATTTAGTAAAGAGTGCCTGTTAATTCTGTCACCACAACCTCCGTCAGCATCTATACCTGTGTAAATGAGGAGGAGGACAAGCCCCACATCTGCTGACTTGTGCTTCTGGATTGATTTTTTTTCAGTACATACCCCATCATTTTGCTAACACCGTTGTGACTTAAGTGATGTCTTGTGAATGTCACTTGGGAGGCCCCTGGCCTTTCTGTGTTATTGTACACTATGAAGTTTAATTTGGATTTAATGTATATGAGACAGATAGATGTTCAGCTAAATCAGACAAGAACTGAAAATTCCAGATGAGATCTCTTTAAACCTGTGCAAGCAAATAGACATGATAAACCAAACATGATCAAAGATACTCATAGAGCACCTAATTAATTTCATGAGAAAGTGACTTGTGTTATAGGAAATATATGTTAATATAACCTGTAAGGGGGCCTAATGCTTTATGTAAAATATAAGACTTCAACCATTGTATTTACTGAGGTTGGCTTTGTTTCACCAACAGTGGGCACTGAGCTCCTGCCAGCCCCTGGTGGGACCTCAAAGTAGCAGTTCAGGAGGGAAATAGTGTAATCTGAGAAGTGAGGATTTCTTCTGCAGCAAGAGAATGTCAATTCTCTAAGATCCTCCCGTCCTTAAAGTGCATATGTGTACGTGAGACTCAGTGTTTGAGATTAAAGGACAGCTGTTCCTGGAGAAAGACAGAGAAGTCAGAGATTCAGATCATCTCTAACTCCTAAGCCTGAGATGCCAGCTCTAAGTCTGTCTGTCCCTCTCTGTTCATGTGCTGGGACAACATTTTCATGCGTGGAATTTACGGAGAAACTCCTCTGCTTCCCTCGCTCACACCTTCCACATCAGCCCATCATCCTCCAGTATATATACTCCATTTCCCCAAGATCACTGTGCTCGCTTGCCTCCAGCCCAAGCAAGCCTACATACGAATCCAAAAATTCTGGGAGAAAAATAAAGAGAGAGAGGGAAATATAAGTTAAATCCCTAAACTAAATTCTTTAAAAAATCTTTGGCAAATTCATATTTTCTGCCTCGTCGCACAGTCGTACTAATCAACTAATGGAAATTTGTATGCAAATTTGACTTCCATCACAAAGTGATTTAGGGACGTTGTGCGATTTTTAACCATTTTCATATTCTCATGGATACATGTTCTCCCAAACTAGGAAAAAATAGATATTGTTGATTTGAAGCCCAATGAACAGTGGAAAACAAACGTCATTGTAAGATGCACACAGGGTCTGGGCTATTGTCCTGACCGTTTTGTCCTTGCCGGTTGACAAGTCAGAGTTGTGACGTTATGACGCCGCTTGTTGGTACAATTACCAATGTCAAAACACATCTTGGCTTCAGGGCTTGAGATGTATTAGCGGGATAATGAGATAGGGAATCTTGATGTGTTTTCATTGAGTATTGATCAAGTACATGACTGACTCTGTAAAAGATGGGCAGGTTTGATTAGCCCACGATGCCCTTATCAGTAGCGCATAAACTGTAGTTTTAATTGAAATTCTGTTTGCGAAAGAACCTTACATTGTTATTTGAAAATCCTGTGTATAAATAGATCTTGTACATTTCCAGGGATAATGGTATGAATCTATTCATAAAACACAAAGTCATTTAACTCGCTAGTCAAGAAAGTTCATTGAAGCAAATTCTCACTCTCTTGAAAGGCAAATAATTACAACATGTGGCTGTTTTGCCTTTTGGATTTCGTTAAGTGATGTGAAAGTTAAGCTTCTCTATTATTTTCCTTTGTTGAGATCCCCAACTCTGCGCATGACTGTTGCATCTGCTATGACCTTCCTTGACTGTACACTGCTGTAGGAGGAAGGTATGCCCAGTGCAGGCTGTTATGTGCCCATCTCCTTTCCTGAATGAATTAACAAAATCAGACAGTGCAAAGCTTCTCGTTTCAGGTACATCAGTGACTATTGAGAAAAGCCATTGCCCTTCCACTGTGCCCACTCTTTCCACGAAGTTTTGGTTTCCACTAAGGACCAGGACTGAAGCACTTGGGCAAAGATCAGTGCTCTAACAGTGAGGCCCTCTGTCTCTTCTCCATGGTTAGCCCCATGTCTCACTACCCCAAACAAGCTTGTGTACTTCCCAGAACTGTCTGCCCATTGTCTAGAACCTAGAGAGCATCTCTTGACTTAGCTGTGCCTGGTGCTTCCCCGACTGCTAACAGTATAGAACTCCTGGTGTCCTGAACAAAGCAGGATGCATCATTCCACAGACGCACCATCATTCTGGTGATTAGTCTTGGAGTACCACGAAAACAGACTCCAAGGTCCTCTTCCCAGCTACTGAGAACAGGACTGCATGGTGCATGCTGTTTCCCTGGGATTGTGTTCTGTGTTAAATGATGAAGAGTTTTAGTTGTGCTTTTCTTGCTACTTTTCGTGATAAAGTTAGGACTGGATGAAACATGATTTTAAATCTTATACTCATGCTGTTTAGAAGTACCACAAGGGAAGGAGGGCAGACAGAGACCATAAATGACAAGGTTCCTGAGAACCAATACTACTAAATATAAGGCTGGCTATGGTCATATCTAGGATTTCCTTTGGAAAAGAATGTCATGTTTAAAGACAAGTAAGGACCCTGTGATTTCTTACTTACCAGAAAGAATACTGTTGTTTTAAAAAGGCAAAGAAAGTATCAAGGATGGTCCAGGGCTGTCCCGTAGGCCCTACATCTTATTACTCTGCATAAATGAAGAACTGGCTTTGTATCATACTGCTAAAAGAGAAACATGAAGAAATTTGTATTCACAGGTTCCTGCCCTTTTGTAACTCTTTTTACACCAGCCATCTCTCAAACACACTCAAGGGAAACGAGCAGATAAGCGCTCACTTCTCCATGAGGGTTTAAATTCCTGAAGTGAATATTAAGTTTGAGTTTTAATGTTTTCCCCTAAACCAGTGATTTTCCCTAAACTCTTGCAAGAATCCTATTTAAGTAGAACACAAGAAAACCAAAAGAAAGCCAAATTGTACATGCAAAATGTAACTAAGTCAAAAGGCCAGGACCTGACCATCCTTTCTCATCCCCTGTAACACACGCCATGTTGACAGCACCAGTATTAACACCCTATCTTTCTCTTTGTTCTCTTGCCAAGCATTGCTGTGATGGCAAAGATAACTAGTCCTGGGGACCAAGGTGAATCTCACATTGTATGAACAGCTATTAATATTTTAAATATTGTCTGCTCTCTGGCACTGTCGTATGACATCATTATTTATACAATAGAATCTGTCACTGGCTGGAAGGCTTTGAGTGTTTTAACATGACAGTCATGGCGTGGGATATAATTATATTAATGCAATTAACATGTGCAAAAGGGTGGACTTTTTTAAAAAAAAAACATCATTTCAAATGTTTCTGATACTGTCTGATCCCAAAATAACCACCTGATTAATTTGCCTCATAAGATATATCTCTATGTAGGTCAGGATGAGATCATTTGAAAAATCTACTCCTCAGAGAACTTTTAAGCCACAAAAAAAAAAAAAAAAAAGAAGAAGAAGAAGAAAAGAAAAAAATCTCATCTGAGAGTTGGAGCTGAATTATATGGTCATTTTAGTTCTCAGAATTCAAAGCATAGATGGCTAGCATCATGTGCATGTGATGATTCCAGGCTACTCTCAATAAATAATACATGTCATTTCTGCTTCACTGAGACTGTCACTGACTGTTCTAAATGACTTTCATCCCAGGGCCCAGCCTGCTCTCCCAGAGTGCACTTCAGCTCAATTCCAAACCTGAAGGGTCTTTCCAGTATCCGGCCAGCTACCATAGCAACCAGACCCTGGCCCTGGGTGACACAGCCCCTTCTCAGCTCCCAGCACGCAGCACACAAGGCCGAGCCGCCAGCCAGAGCTTCAGCCAGGTAAGGGTCCTTGCTTGCTCTTTGTGTGAGTGCAGAGTCAGAGAGGCACAGGAACATGGGATCCAGATGGGGTTTATGGGAGTGTCATACAACTTACGAAAGGTCCTTTGCTGTGCATGAGGGAAAGAAACGTCAAAATATTACTGGGGAGTAAGACAAAATGGGAAACATTTTCTTTAGGTATGTCTATCAGTCAAGTAACTAATCTTGTTATCTCTGTTGTATGTATTTAGCTGCGTGAATAAGCAAATGGGTATATAGTTGCCGTATTTATAGCTATCTGTGTTATTAGTAGATCAGACATTCTGAATTTCTGAGTTCACCTGGTGAAAAAAAAATATAGTTTTTATCCCTCAAAGAAAAGTCACGCAATTATTCTTTGAAGCTAATCCTATCAAAAAACAGTGTAAACTCTTAACCAAGGGCATAGAACCAGCCTGAGGATAATTGTCTTAAGCTTAGGAATAGTTACACTTTGTCAAGTCAGAGTTTGAAGTATAGCCTTATTTTTTTTTTCTTTAAGGCACGCGAGTATTTTTATAATTTTATTGAATAAATTCATTACCCATAGTTAAAAACAACTCAGTTAAAAGCAACCAGGTCTAACACATTGGAGTGTTAATGTACAGAGAGTGTACATACACATACACAGATGCACACAAACACACACACACACACACACACATTCTCCTTTGAAAACTTTTATGCCATCTAAATGAATATCGAGTGTGTGTGTGTGTGTGTGTGTGTGTGTGTGTGTGTGTGTGTAACATTTTTGCTTTTATGACTTGGATATAGTATATAGTATATATTCAATCAATCCACCAGAATTAATATATTTGAGGGTCTTCTTTAATGAAACTTTGAGCGTATTCCCAGCTGTATAGTATATTCTGAACGTCTATGCTTTTGATTCCAGAATGAAGGTCTGACCACTCCCAACTTTGAAATGAGGAGGCTGCTTATTTCTTGGGCACTTACTGAGTACCACATTTATAAGGAATCCTTCCCAAGTCCCAGGACCCACCGCTGAGTTCTGTCAGCTGCTAGCCCATCTCCCTTACTGATTTCCTAAAAGGTGCTTGAAAGCAGGCTATCCTCTATGTACCAGTAAGACCTTGTAGGTCATGTGTACCTAGGTCATGTGTGTAGACAGATTTAGATTAGAATGGCCTAGTGTAGCCACTACAGCAACCAAGTAACATTGAGCATTTTTTTTTTCTTTTTTTCTTTTTTTTTTTTTTTTCGAGACAGGGTTTCTCTGTGTAGTCCTGGCTATCCTGGAACTCACTCTGTAGACCAGGCTGGCTACATCATTCTGATAACCATATTTAAAAATGACTTCTTGCCACACGTAGTTTTGTAAATGTTACCTTCTTGTGTGCTGGGCTGTAACAATGCAGATAAAAAATTGTAAAGCAGTTCACAGACTTAAACGCTTGGCTCTCTGCTTCCCATGAACACTTCAGAGAATGTTACTAAAGATGATGGAGCTAGGTATCTGGAGTTCTGTTTTGAACACACCAATAAGCGTCAGTGCTCAGGATATAACTTCAGTAGCTGTTAAATGTTGTGGAATACAGATGTAGGATCAAGAAGTCTGAAGACTCACCAGGCTATGATGATGGACTAATGTACTTTCCCCAGCAGAGCTGAGATGAGAGTTGACCAACTCAACTCTGAACAGCTCACTGGTTGTTGGTGATTGGAAACATGGCAAACTCCAGCTGTGTGTCGTACATGGGGATCTGATTCACTAAATACCAAATACCACCATAGGACCTGTAACTTCAAAGTAATAACATAGAAATGCTAGAACCAGAAAACTAGCAGTTTAACCAAACAATTAATCTTACAGCCTTGAAAATGTATCACCAGGTCCCATTTCAGTGCCTTCTCATTCAGATCCATTGTTTTTACAAAACCCGTGTGAAATATTCTTGCCAATAGCCTAAATGCAGTTACATCTCTCCAGGAGAGATTAATTTTGTGAAATGTCCTGTTGCTTTCAAATGCCACATGGGCTAGTAAGCTCAAACTGTGGCTATCGGATGATAAGCTGAGTGAGACCAATGACTCACTGAAAATATTTATTCATTTTCCTAAAGATTGTAATTCTGAAGTGATATCACTGGTCTCTGTCTAGCTCACAAATCACATCCCCGTGTGACTATGAAGTAGCATCAGGAATTTCTAAGATGCTCATTTCAATTCTCAGAAAGACTTTAGTTTACCCAGCACCCTGGGGCTTCACTGAGTGACAGTTACCAAATTCTTCAGGAGGCCTTGGAGATAGATGGGAAACTTCAGTGTTTCCATTTCAGAGTCTCTTCGGTCACAGATATTGCTGTCAGACAGTTCTCTTGTGTTGTTGGTTACTCTTTCCTCAAAGGCTAAGGTGGTTCATGAAGTAGAACTGGAGGACAGAAAATAAGCAGCCCGCCCCTGCAAGTGGCACATCTTTTCCAGGAATCAGTGTAACGTGATTCACATGGAGCTCTCTCTTCTCCACCACAAAGGCTCTGCTCGTCCTAGCTGAACACTTCCCATAGCTCTTAAGAAGGCTGGGGATTACTGCTCCCCTTCTGCTCACTTTTAAGCCAATGTTGGCCTTTCAGTTGGCTCCTATAAGTTCTCCCAATAGAATTGCACTTTTTTCCCATGTACTTAGTCTATTACCTGATTATTCATTGATTCATCAAGACATTTATACTGCGCCTGGCGGTGTGTTGAGCCTGTATTCTTAGAATGATGATGTATGGAAAATGGACATAGTCCTTGTCCTCAGGGAGCCTTTGTTCTAGCAGTGGGCACGAAAATTAGAAAACCAACACTTTAAATAAGCTAATTGCACAGACTATACTCGTAATATATTAGATTGTGATATTTAATATAATGATGATTATGATATATAGCGAATTAGATTGTTATATATAACATGTTCATAATACATTCGATTTATACTATAGTAAAGATGATGGCCACCAAGGGGAGGACATGGACAGAGAATGGGATGATGTTCAGAGAGGAAAATAAAACACTGCGGAACATTTTAAAGGAGATGTTTGGGTAAGGACACATTGGAGAGGCTATCTGTGGAGTGGTAACTGTAATGGTCTCCAATTGCAGTTATCTGGCATATTAACAAAACAACACATAAATCAGGGTACTAGAGCAGGGTTCAGGGATTTGAAAAGTGACTCAAGACTTAGTGGACCAGTGGTAGGACTCACCTTTGAGTGCAGTGAGAAGCCAGTATAGAGTCCCGAGCAGAGTGTGGCAATGCATAGAAGGACTGTCCTGATAGATACTCTTGCAAAAAGAGACTCTCATTAATTTGGTTCAATGCAGAGCTTCACCTCCAGAAAAATCATTTCTATTCCTGCAGTAATGAGCCGGGGATCCACCAAACCCTACCCTGCTCCGCCAGAACCAGAGAGATTCACCATAATGATACTATACCAGTATCTGGGTAGGTCGAAGAACAAGGAGTTAACTAGCCTCCAGGTTTTGCTTGCTTCCATGCATGCAAAACTTCCCATGTATTACTTGAAATGCCGAACACAAAACTCAGAGTAGGAAAGAACCACTCCAAAAAATGATTTTTTTTCCTCATAGCTAAACATATTATCATCCAGCAAGCCACTCCTCAAAGAAACAAACTATATGAGAAATATGAAATTACCTATCTGTGGATACAAGCCTGGAAATGGTATTGGAGCTGAGAGGATTTTGCTTTTTTATTTTTTTTAAGCCATTCACATGTTTCTGGGAAGGACTAACTAAAGTATGCTATGATAATCCTAGGAAATGGCCTACAGGAAACTGAGAATCCTATGACATTCATATGAAATGAACCTGCACAGTAGTGGACATCCCAGAAGCTTTTCTACAGAAGAAAATCTTCATTTCCCTTCCATCTAGCCTATCTGTTAAATGCTATCCTGACTTCATATCTTGAAAGTCCCTGTGTATGCTATATCATAATTATGAATATGTCAGTGTTCGTGTCTCCCAAAGGCAGTTGAGTACATCTGACCATTGATACTTGCTGACTACTTTATGAATGGTAGTAGGGTACATCATAAACTCCCACACAGTACAGAGGGGAAGAAAGTTCCCAATCATCCACCCTTGTATTGATCTCTGCATGGGGAGGGCCACTCTCACTTACTTGCTTAATTATAAAATAAATTGGCTTGAAGTGATACTGGTACTGTAATTGAGATAGTAAAATTGCGGGTAACATCTCACTGACAAGTTCAACTTTACTGAAAAAAAAAAAAAAAAAAAAAAAAAAAAGGCTCTTGATAGCATACTTTAGTCCTTCCTAGAAACATGGAAATGGCTTTAAAAAAAAAAATGCCAGAGCTCCAATACCACTCTTCCAGGGTTCAGTCCACAGATATGTAATAGTGGCGCATTCAGAAAACACAGGTTTGCATACATGTAGATGCCATGTAGAGTCCACAGAATGCACACAGCATGGAGCGTTCACGGGGAGAGCATTTTTTTTAAAAATTGGATATTTTATTTACATTTTAGATGCCATCCCCTTTCCCCATTTCCCCTCCCTAGAAAACCCTTATCCCATATTCCCTTTTCCTTTTTTGCTTTTATACAAAAAAAAAAAAAAAAAAATGTATAAGAGCATGTTGTTTTACATGTTTTTCTTGGCATATTTGTGGGCTCTGGCAGGAAGGGTTTTTTTTTTCTCTCTCTCTCTCTCTCTCTTCCAGATAGCTTTAAAATGTTTCCTTCTTGTAAATCTGCATTCCTTGCTTTGCTTTCAAGTCTTCCCCACCCCCTTCATTCTCTCTCTCTAGCATAAACATGTTTAATCTGGCTTTGACAATCAAAGTGTTTTGTATTGCAAGGAGTGTGTGTTTGTGCTCCAAGCTAACATTCCCTTTTCTGTGCAAATATTTAGATTATTAAAGTTGTACTGACAGAGCCTCATGCCGAAGTGAAAGTTTCATGTGATGTATTTTCCCAGTGTTCATGTAGACTCTAAAAAACATCTGCCACCAAGACACCCGTCCTATGTATTATTTACGATAACTGTCTGTGGGATCTTTGTGTCCTTGTATTGTGTTTTCTTCTACACTCTTCTTCCTGTTGGGACTTCCAGAAATGGCTCTACATGAAATACTTAATACAGTTGTAATACTTGGCACCCCTGTCTGCGTGGCTAGCGCAGGCGGCTTATAGAATCTCTCAGTATCTATGAGGTCTGTTCCCCCATCTCTCCTCCTCTTCTATACCTTCTTCTTGCACCTTCTCCTCTTTCCTCTGTCTTCTCCCTCTTCCTTCTTCTTCTCCTCCCTTCACTACTTTCCATGATTTTTGGACCCTTAGGTAAAGAGGAAGCAGTAAGAGTTGCCTCCATGATGATGCACAAGATGGTACTTGGCCTTTTGGCTCTTTATCTGAGGGGGAAATATATGTATTCATTTTTCAGTAATGTTGAATTTGTCAGTGAGATGTTACCCACAATTTTACTAGCCCTTCCTTTTCCAGTGATGATCACCACCATGACAGTTAATGCCTCCGGGGACAATACAGGCCCTGTGCATAAAAACTGTCTCTTCTCTTTATGTCATTTATCAGTTTTTATCAAAGCCAGTATCCCTTGAGAGAATGGCTAGACAAGCATTGCATCATTCGATTTGACTGTTTCCGAAATCAAATCCCTCTTGCATACTACGAATTTTGTTTCTTTGGAGTTAAAGGTTGACATCCCCTCCTACAGACCAGTGTAGAGGAAAAGTTGTCTGGTTCCTGCGAAGAGTAACAGACAATAACGCAGAAGCAATTTCTTTTTCAAATCCATAGATTAGATTCAAGGGACATAGCTTATTTAGGGATGCAAATGTATCCCCTGAGCTACATTTTATACAATCATTCAGTAAAATCATTCACTGAAGAGTTGGTCATTTCTTCCCCGTTTGAAAGGTGAGAGAGTTAACAACGGCCTTGTCCATACTTGTGTGAACTCCTGACCTCTACTCATGAGAAAGCAGAATGATTTCTCGAAAGCTTCAGGCAGCACAGAACTGATACTACTAAATTATCTTACTCGATGGTTCTCAGTGAGAAATCCGTTTCTTCAGAGCGGTCACTGCAGTGCCTGTCCCTCATTGTGGCTTCCCTGAGTCACTGGAAAAATACTCGTCGGTCATTAACTTACTTTCTCACCACTTGGTCATTCCTTAGACCACACTGTGTTAAGATAGTTCCTGCAAATGCCAGGCCATGGTCTTCCTATTGCAAGCCATGGCCACATTCCTGCACCTCTCTTGACAGCCCAGAGGTGGAAGCTCTGCTTCCTTTGAAATGTGTTCTCCACCTTTTACTTTCATGACCCTGTCCTGACCCAGAAGCACTTCAGCCAACAGAGACTTAGTCAGCAGCATTCAGAACCATCTTCAGAGGGGAAACCTTAAGTGACACATCTGCCCCTGTGTTGTAACCACTGGAAACCGAGAAAGGGCAAAATACGGTTACAAAGGAGGCAGTGGACTCTGAAGGCTATTCACAAAGTTAGCTCATTTTGGGAAGTCACCAATGAGTGACTTCAGTTGTCCATTCCTGACTTCAGTGCACTAGCTGCCTAGCATCATGAGCAAACATCACGCCTGTCCCAGAGCTGGGGCCCTGCTGACTGCTTCAGCAAACTTGGCGAGTCTCAATGTGTCTTCACAGGGACTGTCATACATCACGGACCTGTTTCATAAGATGCGGTTTCACTTAGGGCCGGGGTAGACTCATGACTGGAACTCAAGATTCCTGAGAGCCTGTTGGCTGTGAGGTCACTTGAGAGCTGGCTGTAAGCACTGGGATTTTTCTGGGGACTCTTGCTTTACTTAGTGACTTGTGCAGGCTGCTAGTGAACCGATGCATCAAGCTGTTGCTCTGAGTGGTTCAAGCCTGTTTGGAAGCCATGTGTTCATTGCCTGCCTTCCAGATCCAATTGTGTTTCTGTAGGGATTGGAAAATGTACCCTCTATTAAACAGTTTCACAGAGGAATGAATCCACAATACAATTATATAAAAGATCACGATAACCAAATGAGTACCACACACACACACACACACACACACTCAAAAGTGGAACATAAAATGTATAACTAATATATCCTAAGTCGTTCCCAACCAAAAACTTAACACACAAAGACATGATATATTTGTTTTATAAAAGCATTTATGAATTTATGGTTCCATTCTTCTTGAGGATTTTCTAACAACAAGATAAAACAGGGCTACACTGAACATTATACCCCCAGCTTCAGCCTGTTCAGTCATATCACCTACTTGATAGCTACTTCCCTCTTAGTTCCAAAGAAGCGTATCTCCACCTTCTCAGGGGCAAAGGGACATTTGTTCTGGGACTGATCCAAGGAACTAGGAAGGAAGAATGCAGCTTTCTGCCAGCATGCAGAACCATGACCAGGGGCAGCATCGGGCCCACTTTGCTCCAAGTTATTGTGAAATATTTTGTGTCGTTATTCTTCTTTCGGGGCCTCTTCAACAATGACACATTTCTTCCCATTCTCCTTGCTTATAAATGTTCAAATATTGCTACAGAAAGGAATCTAGCCCTCATTTTTAAAATTTGTTAAAGATTTTATTTATTTATTTTACATATATGGTGAGTACACTGCAGCTGTCTTCAGACACACCAGAAGAGGGCTTTGGATCCCATTACAGATGGTTGTGAGCCACCAAGTGGTTGCTGGGAGTTGAACTCAGGACCTTCAGAAGGACAGTCAGTGCTCTTAACCACTGAGCCATCTCTCCAGCCCTAGCCCTCACTTTTTATAGTCATTTTTTCTCTGAAATCTAATTTGAAAAGTAGACTTATAGTTTCATTGTATGAACTTATGTTTGAGGTGAACCTCTAGGTGAGTGGATTAAGTTCTTTGCATCGTGTGTGTGTGTGTGTGTGTGTGTGTGTGTGTAATTCAATAATAGGTTATAATAAGCTATCCTATGAATTGTGAAGTAGACTTAAACTGCAGCCTTATGTCTCCCAAACTGGCCAAAAGTCACTAAATGAATTTATACAGTGAAGCAGAAGTGAATGCGTGCTCCCTGATTTCCATTTTTTTGTGCAAATGATGAGCTGCTCTCAGACATTTATTACTCCATCAGCCACTGTGATGGACCACAGCATCCCTGGACCATTTGTTATGAGCTGTATATGAGCTGGTGCAGCTGTGCAGCCCAATAAGTTAGCCCCTGGTTATATGAGGCTGTGTTAACTGGGATTAATCATGTGCACGCTAAATCCAGTTCTTTCGTTGACAGGCAGCATTTGAGGCTCTCAATGAGCCTGTCTGTCTAGTGAGTGCTAACTTGGGACATGCCAGTTTGGGATGTTACCAGGCCTAAAGCAAATGGATGGGGCCATACTGCTCAACAGGTACCATGAAGGCTGGCATACTGGAATGCCCACTGATAGCGGCATTTAAACACATGGAAACAGTGCGCTGGGTTAAATTCATGTCTTAGTACACACTGAGCAACACTACTGACTGCCTCAGAGACAACGTAAAATATTACTGCTTCTTTCTCCTCCCCCTTTTTCTTGTTAAAAATTCTATAAAATTTTACCAAGATCCTCCTATATGTCTATTTGTGACTTAGACACCCTGGCTTTCAAAATGTCTAGAGGTTATGTGACATTTTCCAAAATTTCTACTGATTTGGGGACCGTTTAAGGAACACTTGTGGAACATTCAACATAATGAGTATTCTCAAATTTCACATTCCAGCAGATCAAAAAAAAAAAAAAAATAGGAAAAGAAAAAGAAAACCTGGCAAATTATTTACAAACCATAGTATTCTTGCAATACATGTAAGTCAGGTAAATTAGCTTATTAATTAAATTAGTTTCTTTTAAATTATTTTTTTAATTTTCTATACAAGTGAACCATATTTACATTATTTCCACTGTTCCCTCTCCATGTTCCAACTCTTGCATCTCAAATGTTCTACCTCCCTTTTTTAAAATTATTATTGTTTTACATGTACTCACATGCATGCATGCACATACATGGCAAGTCCACCTAATGTTACTTATATGTATATGCAGTACCACCTGAGATTGAATGTATCTTTTAGGGAGCTTATACCTGGAGAAAACGAATCCTCCCTCTCTCAACAAACTGTAGCTTTTCATCTAGGGATATGGCCTTGTGAGACTTCCACCATCCACACTGACCTGTTGGGATGTCAACTCATGTGATCGTTTTGAAGATCATGTTTAGGCAGCCATGTTGTTGAGATTTCACAGGCGCAGCTTCCCTGTCACATAAAAGACACTATCTCCCAGAAGATGTTCTGTCTTGTCCTATGGCTCTTACAGTCTTAACACCCCTCTCCAGCAATGATCCTTGAACCTTAAATAGAAGGGTTACTTTACCAAGTGAGACTAGGCATAGCACAGTCCTCACCTATATATTTTGATAGTCTCTAAACTATTCTCAATTCCATTGAGAATTTCATGCATGCACACAATGTTTTATAGTCATACACCTTTCCCTCTCTCACTGCTATTTGTCCCTTCCCCGTCCCAGAATCTCACATATTCCATCCAACTTCACCTCTGTCTTCTTCTCATTGGTTTAAAACCCAACCAGTCCAGTCAGTGCTGCTTGTATGAGCATAAATGTAGGACCATCTACTGGAGGATAGACAACCTACAAAGATTGTATCCCAGGAGAACACAGATTCTCCATCCCTCTAAGAATTACCTTTCAGTATCTCCTGGGTCCAACCTTTAGGGATACTGTTCCATTCATTCTGGGCCTGACTTGATCTTATTAAGGTCTTGTTCAGGCATCCACAACCTCTATGAGTTACTATTGGAATAGCCCTGTTGTGTCTAGAAGACACTGTCACATACCGCTCTTTCCTGTTCTCTGACTTATAATCTTTCCATTCCGTCTTCCATGGTGTTCCTGAGTTTTGAGAGGTGGTGGAATACAGCTCAGGGCCGAGCACATCAAAGTCACTTGTTCTTTGCATTGTGACCGATTATATAATCTCTGTATCAGCCTCCATTCACTGCTAAAAGGACAGCTGCACTTAAATTAGGTACATTAATCATTATTCATTAAAGAAGAATGTCATGTCTAATGCCATTGTGAATGTAATAGAAGGTCATCATTAGTGTCATAGAAGACATGACAGAGTTTATTGTAAGCAGGGGACTCCCTATTCTTAATGTCTCCGCCATTATCTTCCTGTATGAGGCTCTCCCACAACTCGCTAGCCAGATAGGAGGTTGCAGAGATGCTAGTCAACAATGAACAGAGTGGAGCCTCAGAGGGAAAAATCTCTGTGTGGTTGTCAGAATTTTTAGGATCAGTACCATCTACCACCCTCAACAGACTGTTATCAACCCCAGGACCCACTTCAGAACCCCAGAACCAGATGGTCTGCCATTGTTGGTTCTCAAAGTTTGGTGGAGACTTCAATCACCTAGAGAGCCTGTCCAAACAGAGGTAGCTTGGCCTCCACTGGGGATTCTGTTCTATTCAAGGCGGTGGGTGATGCTGTTGCTTGGTGAATAGGCAGCACCCTCTGGAAACCACAACTCTGAGAACTGGTTCTTATGTGTGTTGGGCATTGGAATCTGCTGGGAAGCTGGCTTACTTACCTGAAGCTTAGGTACCACCTTCAAGGACTCTGAACTAAATGTCTAGGGAAAATCATAGGTGTTCCAATATTTTTTAGAACTTCCCTGGCAATTTTCACCTACAATTTGGTTTCAGAAGCCTAGTCTCTTCTGGTTCTGTTAAGGGAGAAGCTCCAAGCTTCTCAGTTTGATGTTGGACCATAGCTGTGGGATTTGGGAAGACATGGGAGTTCTCCAGAGCTTGAACATTCTTCAAACTCTCAAGGCCAAAGCCTCAGGCCAAATTTATTCAGCAAATGCCACTACAGTCTCTCTGTGGATCAGGTCCTCTTGTGGTTGCTAGAGAGACTCCTTTGAGCAAGCACATGGAGCTCGAATTCTACTCCTACTGGTAAGCTTAAAATAATTCCCATTCAGATTGGGATACTTAATATACTTACGAAATTTATATTAAACATACACATTATATGTAAACAAATGTGTGTGGTGGAAATAATACATATACGTCTTCCACAGAGAGTGTCTCTCAACAAATAGTTGTGTCCGTCATACAAAGCTGTGCTTAGTGTGCCGTGTGTGTGTGTGTGTGTGTGTGTGTGTGTGTGTGTGTGTGTGTGCGCGTGAGGGTGCATGGACATGTTCTACCAATGTTGGGGTGGGGTCAGAAGACAGCCTCCCTGGGTTCTGAATAGCCACCCTCACCCCTCAAGAAACAAGGGCTCTCTCATTAGCTTTGTACTCTCCAGAATGGCTGTCAGGTAACAGCCTGACTGTCCGCCTCTCTAGTGAAGTGAAACACTAACCCCATTTGCACCTTCAATGTGGGTGCCAGGGATCAGGTTGGACTCCTCAAGCTTAGGAGACAAGATGTCTCCCCAAGTCCCAACTTGTTCTTAATTCAGGATCTTGATGCTTCCTGGCTACATCCTCAGCATTTCTCCACAGTTTGGAATGCTGTCTGTATGCAGATCAAGTGCCCGGTCTCCCACTTGCCAAATGCCATCCCAAAGGGCAGAGCCACAAGGGAAGTTATCCCTTTCCTGTGGAGAGCATCTATCTGCTCTTCTTCCCCCTTCCCATCATCTCCTAGCTCTCTTCCCAGCCCAACCAGCATGCTTCCTTCCCAGCCCTCCCGTTGGCTTCTCTCTCACAAGCTACCCTAACTTTTCACACCAGGGGTTCCCCAGACCCTTTTTTCCTGAAAACCTTCTGCCCAGAAGGAGCTGACACCTCAGTACTTTCGCAGATTTGTCTCTAAGCAAGATTCAAGGAAATTGCATTCCCCTAAAGTGCTCCTTCTAACTCCACCCCAGCCCTGGTCTTTTGTGTTCTTGTAAGTAAAGGAAAGCAGCTGGCTTTCAGTTGGACAACACAACGGCAGGGGTGTTGTACTGAGCTATCTAGAGTACATTTTTAATATCCAGGAAAGAAAGCAGTTTTAGTGTTTCCATTTTTAATTGGTCTCTTTCCTCTAGATTTGTTTGTGGTTTTTTTTTTTTCTTGGTACTGAAAAACCAAGCTTACTCTCGTGACGTAGCACTCTTCCCTCCCTTTAACTCTTGCCCAAAAAGAGTCTTAAGGGCAAGGCGGCAGAATAACTCGAAGTAGTACATCTTTTATGCCCCCATCTAACGACGCAATTCCATCAGTTTTTGGTGGCTATAAGTGTGTCTCCTCAATAATGGGGGCGTTTAATGCCTGGAGTTTTTATTAAAGCAGGAGAGAGAGGGAGAGAGGGAGAGAGGGAGAGAGGGAGAGAGAGAGGAAGAGAGAGAGAGAGAGAGAGAGAGAGAGAGAGAGAGAGAGAGAGAGAGAGAGAGAGAGAGAGAGAGAGAGAGAGAGAGAGAGAGAGAGAGAACACGTTCTGGGAGATCACCGGTTGGGTGGCCTTTACATTTTTCTTCTGTGACTAAAACCTCTTGGAACTCGGAACAGAGGCATGCCTCTCGCCTTTCTGTTAGCCGGCCTTAGCTAGCCCGCTCCTTTCTCCTCGTAAAGGGACCTGGCTGGGAACGTGCTGGGGCGTGGGTTCGCGTCCCTCTTCCACGCGTAGCCTGGGCGCAGAAGTTGTCCTCTGCAGCCGGGCGGGGCCGGCGGACGGGCGGGCGGCTGCTTCTCCACCTCTGAGCGCTCCTGTTCTCTGCTCTCCCGGCACAGGGCACGACCGGCCGCGCGGGGCACCTGGCGGGCTCCGAGCCTGCGCCACCGCCTCCGCCTCCGCGGGAGCCGTTCGCGCCCAGCCTGGGCAGCGCCTTCCACCTGCCCGACGCGCCGCCCGCCGCCGCGGCGCTCTACTACTCCAGCTCCACGCTGCCCGCGCCGCCGCGCGGGGGCTCCCCGCTGACCACCACGCAGGGCGGCTCGCCCACCAAGCTGCAGCGCGGAGGCTCGGCCCCCGAGGGTGCCGCCTACGCCGCGCCGCGCGGCTCCTCGCCCAAGCAGTCGCCCAGCCGCCTGGCCAAGTCCTACAGCACCAGCTCGCCCATCAACATCGTCGTGTCCTCGGCCGGCCTGTCCCCGATCCGCGTGACCTCGCCCCCCACCGTGCAGTCCACCATCTCCTCTTCGCCCATCCACCAGCTGAGCTCCACCATCGGCACCTACGCCACCCTGTCGCCCACCAAGCGCCTGGTCCACGCGTCCGAGCAGTACAGCAAGCATTCGCAGGAGCTGTATGCCACCGCCACCCTCCAGAGGCCGGGCAGCCTGGCAGGTAAGGGGCTTTGGCGCCCTGGTGTGGCTCACGTGGGTGCTTGGCGGGGAACTGGGGAAACTGGATCCAAGCAGCAGGGCTGGGCATGTCTCGGGGCCGGTTTTCAGATTCTGGGACTGTGGGGGATGCCAGGGCTTGACAGTCTGAAAGACTGTCTCTTCAGGTGTGCCTGTCATGTGGTCTGCCAGCCTCTAACACCTGACTGTCTTCCCTCGTCCCTCCTTAAAGTCTGAAGACTTAAACCAAGCAACAAGGTTAATTTAGTAGGACCACACAGACCTGTTGCTTGCATTCAGAAAGAAATTAAGTAACTATCCCAATGGGTAGAATCAGTATTCGTTGCCAGAAAAAAAGTTATATTTTTTCCCCTAAAATCAGATTCTGATTTTTTTTTTTTTTACATAGGTTTCAGCGGTAGTGTAAACGTAACCAATAGGGAAGTGTTCTCAATGGTTTCAATTGTTTCCTTCTTCATTATAGGCGCGCAGCGGGGGGTGGGGTGGGGGTGGGGGGACAAGGGTTGCCTGAGTCGGAGAGGCTGCTTTCCTCTGCCAAATCAGAAGTGGTGACATTTCTGTGGTGCCTGTCCCTATTACAGACCAGGCTGAGCTGGTGACTCTGCTGTTAATGCCATATGCTTGCTTTAAACAAGACACTGTGATTGAAAGACTAATGCTCCCCCCCTAAGACACCTGAAACGTCATCTGGATTTATCGCCTATTTCTTTCCTTCTAGAAGTATTTGGTAATTTTGTGACTCTAGTAACAGATGCTGTGCTCATATGCTTCTTGTCTTGACACAAATAGATGACTGTGAAGATAAATAGGATTTTGAAAAAAAAAAAAAAAAGGAACTTGTCACAGGCACAAGGCAGGTGGCCAAGGGCTTCTTTAATTCAAACACAGGAATCACCAGCATGGACTAGTTAGCTAGCTTAGTGGGATGCAGGCTGGGATATGCTGCCCACAGGACTGTGCTAGGTCTGTTTGCAGAAAACACACCGTCTCGCTGCTTAGCCTGGACAGTGGAATCTTGGAGGTAGCCCATCATCAATGCCCAGGTATGTCTAATGTAGCCACTAGCTTGAAGAGCAACCTAGGAAACAGGAGCCAAGCTTTATGTTTATGAGATCATACCAAAAAGTGGAGAGGTGAGAGGTCACCCTCTCATCCGCCCCCCAAGCCTCTGTGGAGAAGATGCAAGTTCAGGTCTGTAGACTTCTCAAGCCTATTGCATTTCTGTGTTTGCCTGGTGAATGAACAGGAGGGTGGTTTGCTGTTGTCAGTGTTTGATTGTTAGGGGAGGGGTCCCGGCTCTCCCTTCCCCTGCTTATGTGTGTCAGACATGTGCCTGTCACATTGTATACCTGTGGTGAAGCAGAGAGTGGCCAGGTAGCTGAATGTGTAGGATTTCGAGGAAAGGTTTAGGGAGTGGAAACACACTAACCAAGAATTCCTTGCAAATTTTGGAAATGTCTTATGTTTTTAATAAGTCTGCAAAGAATGTTTCAAAGGCTTTGATGGCTGTCAGTCTGGGTGGGGGTGCTGGTGCTGGTTCTGGTGCTGGTGCTGATGGTGTGTATGCATTCCTGTTTCTGTTTGTTAGAGGTGAAGATGCTTCTCCGGCCAGAAGGAGAGCTTCAGTTGACCAGCATATTCCCATCTGTCCCTCATATTTTCGCATCATATCACATTTTTGCTACCTAGTGAGGGAAAAAATATTCAATATGCCATTGAAGAGACTTAATTTTAGAGTCACAGTGAACATTTTAAATGTTTGAATTCATTTGTTTAACATACATGTTAAAATATTCATTTAAAGACTTCTTCATGCAAATTGCTACTGGTGGGCTTGAGTTCAGAATTATCCCGTCAGAGTATATGAAGGATGGATTTGAATAAGATCTCGCATTCCATTTGGAAAATCATGACACATGGCCAAACAGAGATATCAGAGATGGACTACAGTATGTGTGAGCTCACAGATATCTGAACATTCACACTCCGTGTCTGATGCCCCGTGTTTGAAGCTATTCCAAATATCATAAAGTTCGGAGCCACCTGGTTTGCCAAATGAAACGGCACCAATATATTGAGATCACAAAATAGATTTTGTCACAGCAGAGCTGTGAATCAGGAGATCTGTCACTGACAACCAGAAGTGTCAATAGAGGGCAGAGATACTCACTGCCAGCTAATGTCTCAGTCCTTCGCTGTTCTTTCTCTGTATACCACCACCAATTCAGTCACTAGAGGTAATGCATCCCCTGAAAGCTTCCGGCTTCCTCTCAAATAGAGAGGGCAGAAAATAAAATACTTTCAGGGGGGTGACTCAGAAGGTGGCTTTTGAGTCTTTCCTGAAGTGGTGAGCCAGCTAGCCCTGTGAGTACTAGGGAAGGGTGTTCTCAAAGTAGAAACAGTAGAAATGTGAGCTCAAAGGCTGGGGATGGGGAGTGTGCCTGCTGTGCACACAGGGGAAGGCACTAAGTAGGAGGAAGGCTTGACCATGCTCAGGTTGGATAGACCTGGAAGTCCTTACAAGACAATGAGGGCAGGAGCAAAATTGATATAGACTGGCTTCGATTGTAGTAGGCTCACTCTGGCTGCTAAGTTAGGATCAAAGGCAAAAGTAAGGATGTCCATTGGGAGTGGTTACAATAAGCTAAGTTAAAGGTAACTGTGGAAACAGTGTACTCACACTGAAGGTGATGAACAGTGGGGGTGCACGAGCACACAAACACACTCACCGCTGTGATTTTGGTGAACTATGTGAAATTGTAAGAAAGAAGATTATCAAGAGAATGGAGTTTTAGTGACAGAGCAGGTTGCAGAAGCACCTGCCGTAGGTTTAGGGAGTGTGGAGAGACACTAAAGCCCTGCTGTTTTACAGGTGATGGCACTCTGCCAGAATCCCAGTACACACACCTCATAGAAAGCTGGATATGTGGGTCAGAATTTTATCCAGGACTTGGTTTCTTAGCTAAGAGCATGCTCATGGTTGCTAGTGCTATCGAAGGATGTCAGACTGTCAGTTGCAGAACGCACTTGGGCAGGAAGCGACATGTCCCCCTTCTCTACCGGGTGATCTTCCCAATGACTGAGCTTGGCAGAGCTAGGCCAAGATTCCCAAGATGTCACAATCTGGATTAAACACAGAAAATCGTTAAGTTGACAAATCTCAAGTCATTAGACACTGGTGATTTCTTAGTAGTGTTTCTTCTCTTGTGCAATGTCTTTTTATTGCACAAAGCTGAGTGGAAACCAGCTTGCCATCATAGGAGGTCCCAAACTTTCAACACTCTACCTGTCTGTTCCACATTGCACAGAGGGTCACTACAATATCTACTCTTACTGTCTTCCAAGTCACTAAGGTAATCTACCTGAAGTGGTTATGCATTCCTAAATCATTACACATTAACTTTGGTTATTTAACAGATAGATAACATGGGGCTGTAAAGAAGTCATGCATTTTTGTCATAGGCACGAGGCAGCTCTAGTGAACTGGAAAACATGCCACACGGTTCGAAGGTAAAGATGATGCCATTACTGTGTTCAAAATGCACAGCTTCAGTTGAGGAGGGTTTAAAATAATGTCTCACACTGCAGCCCAAGTTGACCTAGAAGTCACTGTGTAGCCATCTTCCTGCCTCTGCCTCCAAGGTGCAAGGATTATAGTCATGGCCCACCATTCTCAACTTTTCACTCTAACTGCTCCAATTTCAGTTTTAAAGCCAGTGCAGAATAAGAACAGAGCTGAGTTGTGATGGGAAAACCGACAAATGAGTGAGATAACATGTGTGACCAGCTTCTTTGAGGAGACCGTTCCAGACTCTTCACTACAAATGAGGAACTAGAAACATACCTGAAACGAACTCAAAGCATCAGTATCTATATGTAGTAAGGGGCAGAGGACAGACAGCAAGGCCTTGTTTGTGCAGCAAAAATGGGAGAGTGAGGAGAGAGAGCCAGGAAGCAGTGGGAAAAAAAATGGCATAGAATAAGAAGAAACCCATCCCATTCTCAAGGGCTTGTGATGTCATCCTCTCTGCGCATGACTACCAGGTCCATCTTTGCATGTTAGCAACTGTTCTGGGAGCGTTGCTGGAGATGAATCCGGAGTAATAGGCAAGCAGACAGAGAGGCCTTGAAATCGTCCTGTCCTGCTGGATGTAAGCATCACAACTGTCTCCTACTTCTTTCAAAGATGGTGAAACTCCATGCTGATCACATGTAAATGGTAGAGGAAGAACGCTTTCCAAGTGATAGAACTTGCCTTTTACTTTGTTCTCCCGACAGTCTCCTCGCTTAACTTAATCGGCTGTGCGCTGAGTTAAATGTGTTTATTGTAATGAGTGAGCACATTAAATATTAAGGATGAACAAAATTATATTGAAAAACACATTATACTGCAAAACATTGGCCTTGTATCACTTAGAGCGGCTGCACTCTGCAGTTTGTGCATCACGTGGGCTCCAACAACGGATTGAGGCAGTGTGATCTTTACCTCCACCACTTAGACTTGAGCGGAGGCTCAGCAATGACTCCGCCCCTTAGACTTGGGCAGAGGCTCAGCAATGACTCCGCCCCTTAGACTTGGGCAGAGGCTCAGCAATGACTCCGCCACTTAGACTTGGGCAGAGGCTCAGCAATGACTCCGCCCCTTAGACTTGGGTGGAGGCTCAGCAACGACTCCGCCCCTTAGACTTGGGCGGAGGCTCAGCAATGACATATTCTTTGCCCAAATCTTCAGATGACAAGGATCTAACCTAGACAATTTTGAGTAGAGTCTTTATAGTGTAAGCGATTCATAATCCATGAGAGTAGAGAGGACACTTATTTTGTCACTAGAGTACAACAGTAAGGACATAGATATTTAGTATAAAGTTGGGTTTTTTGTTGTTTTTGTTATTTATTTTGGTTTTTTGTTTTTTTTTTGTTTTTTTTTTTGCCCACCAAATATAGGTTTTTATTAAACCTCTAGCGATTTTGAAGAAATAAAAAGCCTCTCAAATGTGTGTCAAAATCCTACTGAGTATGATTTCACACACGCCAATGTTTGATACTTTAAAATAATACGATCTTCCATTTTCTGAGTTTAGAGACAAATTAATCCTGCTGGAAATACAAATGCAGACTGTAAATATGTACAAAGTTATCAGACTTCAGAAGCTCACTCTGAGAGAGAAATGACAACTGAAATGTAAATCCCTAGCCAGTGCTTTCCACCAGAACTGACCTTATAAGAAGAGTTATTTAGTCGAGGCATGATCGGCTCACACTCCAGCCAAATGGACCCAAGCCATCCTACATGGAGCGGACCATGCACTGTAAACTCCAAGTTTCAACAATTTGAACCCTCATTCAATCTCTGACTTACTGGGGCTCCCACATCTCACTCTTTTGGTTTATACAAGGGGAAGTGTTGATCAAAGACCCTGTAGGCTCTGCTGGACCCTACATGTTTCCTGGAGGAGACGGTCCCAGAGCAGAAGGACACAGTCACTTGATAAGTTCATAGTGAGGGTATTCAAAGCTCAGTTTCAGGATACAATTCTGAGGTAGTAAGATGCCTGGCTCCTATTTTCACATTTGTCTTCCTGGAGCTGATGGTTTCCTAGCCTGTAGACAAGAGTAAGGATGATTCTTATGAACACCTGCCTCCTCATATACTGAAAAATCATCCTTTAAAAAATAGCCCTGTTCAGATTTACATTATCTGCTTATTATTTGATCAGCCTGCGATCCTAATCAATACCTTAACTTGGGTAAGGAGACTTCTCTCATCAGTAACACCAGCAGATGGCTTAGAAAGAGACTCCTGGGCAGCTACCCAAACCAACCAGACCCTTTGTATTTCCACTGGCCAGCCCCTGACCCCAACAAACCCACACCCTGGGCTTTCTCTCTTGAAGACCAGTTCCTCCCTGGAACCTTTGAATCTGTAGAGAATGCATCTCTGTCATGTGTGGCGGGTACTCTGAGGTTTTTGTAATTCAATCTACTTGGGGCAGAAAGGCTGTTTACCACACACTGACCTCCTCCTTCAGAAACTCAGCAATCCCACTTTACAGTAGCAACCATGGTCTTCTTACTGCCTCATTAGAGGCTCATATCATCTGCCCTCCTTATCCTCAGGGAAGCAGACACTTGACTCCAGCACACTATCCTTCCTGTGTGCAAGCTAACTCTGTCACAGTCTCCATCCGCCCGCCGTCCAGTAATCACAGTAGAATCAAATCCTCCATAGCAGTGAGTTAAGTTGACATAGCATCTGCATCACACAGTGGTTCTTGCTATCTAATTTCTATCCGATCAATATCCCAGTGAAACAATAGTAGGGAAAGCCCTGCTTCCCACATCCTCTTCCAAGAAGTGCATGACCGGAGTCTTGAAACCGAGCTCAAGTTGCCAAAAGTCCAAGAGGCCTCTGTATCACTATATTTTTTAACGTTTGACTCACAGATAACAGTGCCTACTCTGCTACCCTTCCACCCCATACCTCCCTTGCCAAGGAAAATGTGATGTATAGATTAACTTGAAAGGGGAAGGGCAGTGGTAACTACATTTTGAATTTTTCAAATAATCCCGATTGTTGTTTGTATCATATTTAATTGTCTGGGAAATATAAGCCGAAAACTTTACTGAAATCACCATGTGTGGTTCAGCAGGCATCCTCTGCCTAACATTCGCTGGCTGGTTTCTCGCCCAGCATCCCCAAATGCAAGCGTAAATACAGTGAGAAGTGGAAGTCACAAGAGAGACAGAACACAGACCGACTCCATTATCACTGAGAAGCAAATAAAGTGTTTTCTAGAAACCGGGAGTTAAAAGGCAGAGCAGAGCTGGGCTCTGAGGCGGAGGAGGACTCTGAAACATGGAGGTGAAGATGTGGAAACGGAAGGGAAAGTTACTGTTGGCATCCGTCTCTCCCTCCGTGTCCTCACTCCAGCCAGAATGGCTAGGGCTGACTCCAAGAAAAAAGTTGTACTGTCTTAACTAAACCACAGTGTGAAAAGTTAGACTCCCGATTCAGGTGTTGGCATTCTGAGTGAAGTTTTAGTCACATAAGCAAGTACAGGAGGGGAGGGAGGAGGGAGGATGCTACTCACTTCCCAGTCATCCTGAAGGAAGATGGCCACCAGGCATTACCCTTCCTCTTTGTCATAAAGTTACATTTGGAATCCACACCTAGTGGGAAACACTTCTATTCACATCATGGAACAAATCTGCCCCCCCTTTTTTTCCTCAAATATGATAAATTAGCAAGGATTACAGAGGAATGGAAGAGACTTACTGGCTTGAGAAAAAAAAGAGACTAAAATAGAAAAATAAATTATCCCTTAGAAGAAACAGATCCTTTAAGAGATGTAAGAGATTAAAAGAAATAAGCAAAAGCTTTGGGTCTAGCATTGAAGAGGATTGGGGGAGATCTTGAATTCACTAAATAAAAACTGAATAGTGTAGGTCCACGGAGCAAAGAATGTGAAAATCCTTCTAGGCTGTAAAAACATAACTCATAAAACTAAGAAATAATAGATGAGATGACTGGGAAATAGTCAAGGAAGTATCCCAGAAGATGGAGAGTAAAGAGACAGAGGCAGAAGATGGAAGGCTATGCAGGAAGAGCCAAGTCACCTCAAGAGATGCAATGTGTGACTGGGGTCTCAGAAAAAGGAGTCTAGGAGGTAAATTATCAAAGTCCTGGGGAAGAATTCCTCGGGGCTCATGCCCTCCTCAGAAACGCCTTGTGCTAGGAATTGAAAGTGTTCCTTAGACCACATCATGAAAATTCAAAGTACCAAGATGAAAAGACCCCAGTGTCTCTGGAGAGGAATAAAAGACTTTACCTGACTAAGCACTCACAGCTTTTGGACAGCAGAGAAAACGAGGTGCTGCCTGAGAGGCTGAGGGAGTCTTTTTCAACCCGAAACCTCCACACAGCCTGCTTCCCATCGTAAAGGAAAAATCAAACATGCTATAACATGCGAAGCCTCAGAAAATCCATCCTGTAGGCACGTTCTCCTAGGAAAGTACTGTATTGAACAATGTATCCCAGCTTAAATAAAAGCATGGAAACAGTATCCAGAAGTAATGCATGCTGGCTTGGAGAGGGATGAAGAGAAGTCCAGGGAAAGGCCCCAGGCAGCAGGTTAGGAGACAAGAGAAGGGATACTCAACCCAAATCCCACAGGATCTATGTGATGTCATAGTCCAAGGCCAGAAAACATGAAAAAGCAGTGAGCTTCATTATAGATGCGGTAGAAAGAGTTGTTATACTCCGCAGAGTTCTGTATCTCCAGAAGGCAGCTGTTGGGAGATTTAACAGCTAGACAGATGTGTGAGCATATAGTTGCATCCCTTCTTAGCTCTATAATGCAGTGCTATTTCACCGAAGCCAAGAGAATTTAGAGAGTACAGGTTTCATGTCAGGCACTCCTCTCAGGGCTGGGGACTCACCTGTGAGCAACAAGGGCCAAAGCCCTGGTGTTCTTAGTACTGATATTCTGTCAGGGGTTAGATGAGAGCAACTGTGGGTAGGGACTAGGGAACACAGAGGTCAAACACAGAGCAGCAGGGGACGCTTCACAGAGAGCATATTCTTGGAGCAAACCTTTGAAGGAGAGAGAAAGGACATACATGTTGAGAACAGTGTCTGGGGCAGAGGAAATATTGAGCCCAAGAAGTCTGAGGGAAAATCATGTACTGTCCGTTAGAATGCCAAACGGGGTTTCTCAAATCGTTGGCTTGCTCTGCAGTATAGGAAAAAGATAAGAATAACAATTGCAGTCTTCAAGAAGAGCCTATGAGATTGCAGCTGTCCCTTGTTTAGTGTGTCCACTGGTTAAACAGACACCAAGGATGTCATATCTGCCTCTTCTGGGCATCCAGCTATACACAGAGAGGAGCCCAGGACTTAAGGGATAGTCAGAACAAACTTGTCTAAACCAGCTTGATAGGAGGAGGGATCTGACTGAGGGAAACCTAAGAGAAAGGCTTATGGGGAGAGGGTTCAAGGAAGGGTTGTTGAAATGTTCAAGGTACATCGTGTCACATGTGCATAAGAGTGGGGATTTACACAGTTCACCTGCACATGAATGTGTGAGCAGACGGACTCATGCATCTCTTGGGTATAGTGTTTTGGACTACATTAGTTCATTTCTGTTGCGTACTTCCAACATCCCTGAGCCCTGACTCCTGCCCAAAGACAGGAGCATAAGTATGCCAAAGTTTCAATGCCTGGAAGATGATGAAGGGTTTACCACCGCATCAATTTGGCCTCTGGTGAGAGCCCCTCAGGTTATGACACTTTGTCACAGGTTACCTCAGAAGGACGGCATGTGGCAAGAAAGTCACATAGTAAGATAGGAAACACTAGATTCAGGAGTTAGGTTTCCTTTCCTTTCCTCTCCTCTCCTTTCTTTTACTTTCCTTTCCTTCCCTTCCCTTTCCTTCCCTTCCCTTTTACCCTTCCTCCCTCTTTCCTTCCTTCCTTCCTTTCTTCCTTCCTTCCTTCCTCCCTCCCTCCCTTCCTCCATCCATTCTTCCCTCCCTCCCTTCCTTCCTTCCTCCTTCCTTCCTTCCTTCCTTCCTTCCTTCCTTCCTTCCTTCCTTTCCAATCATCATCTCAACATCTAACCCAGGTCCCACAAGAACAGTATCAAGCTTATCAACAGCTATGTTCTCAGTGACTGGTCTTACAGCTAGACACTGCCTCCTACAGTTTCCACCATCACATCAGAACACACCCACTCCTAGGACCAACCCTCCAACTTCTGACCCTAGGAGACAAACTATATCCAAACTGTAGCACAGCCACATACATCTTTTTTAAAGCAAGACCCAATCTTTATTTCTGAAAGAATGAATTATACAGAAATCCAGATAAGATTCTTCACACATTGCCTTAAGCGTCCCCAGGAGAATGAATGAATACTGACAGCAATGGAGACTGGAGGCAAAGTATATGAGAAAATTGAAGAGGAATCAATTAAAAGGGGGCTGCTTCTGGGAAGCAAACAAAAATAAAATAAGCCAAATGCTGGGAAATTTCCTTGTCCTTTGAGAATGAGGCTGCCTGATGAATGAACCCTGTAGTTCGCTGGTACTGTAAGTGTCTCTTCAGAGCTGTGATGAGGTGGCTAGTACAGCAAGCATCTGTTGGAAATACTCTTCTGTACAGGCTGGAATGGCAGAAAGACACTGTAGGATGGAAGCAGAAAGACTCAGAAATAGGAATCTACATGTGTGTATGGGCTCCTTAACAGCCAAACTGTAAGGAAGGCTTAGTTGATGTTGGGGTTGTTGGTGAATTTATTTCTAACATCAGAGCTTTTTGCTTTAGATTAAGTTAATGGGACACCAAGGAAAAGATAGAATAAGCACACACATTCAGTGCAGATTAACTAAAATGGAGGTGTCTAAAATCTCTATGGGCTAATATCAATAGATCTTTATATATTCATTATGGTAATCTCTGGCTTTGAGACCAAGAAGAAATTATGAATTTTCTGGCAATCAAAACAAACAAATCAACAAACTATGAAGGCCAAAAATGTATGTAGTGCTCATTCAGGCTTCAGGAAGACAGCTAATGGGATCTCTTCACATCTAAAACAGTCTATCATGTCTCTCCTAATAGATGTCTAGTCTGCAAATACACTGGCTGGCTACAGTAAACAAACTAGCATGTGAAATGGTTATAACTGGCAAATAACCAAAACCCACATTTGTATTGACCAAAATGTGAATACAAAGAGATACCAGATTTTGTTAGTCAGAATTCATGTTACTGTAGTTAAAATACCTAGAAGAAAATTTAAAAATTCAAGGAGGAGATTTATTTACTTCCCAGTTTCAGAGATTTCTGCCCAACATATGAGGACAATCTCTAGAGTAGCTTACCTCACACCAGACAGAAAGCAGAAAGATGAAGGAACCTTAGGGAGTGGGTTACGAAGTCACACGATTATCTCAGAGCTCCAACTATCTTAACATGTCTGAAAACACGCCATAGAACTAGCCAGAGGTGTACTTTTCTGATCTTCTTGGTGCTTCTTAATCCAATCAACACGGTAACTGAAATTAACTATCGTATAGGTTCTGCCTAAAGTCAGTAAAAGGACAAAAATCAGCAAAAATCAACACCAGGATGATGCCAAGGGATACAGGAAAGAACGCCTGTGCCTTCAGGACTTCATGGTTCTCTAGAAAACCTTTCTCTTTCTTAGGTCTGTGATGTGGGATGTATGGACACTTGTAAAGCAGGCCATGCAATACTATATATAGGTTTACCAACCAAGTGAACAGCCACAGTATAAGCCTGGGAGGGAACCAGACAATACCCATTCCATATTATTTCTTGACTTTTTATAGTCAGTGTATTGCAGACCTTTCAGGAGTGCACAGCAAAAGGAATCTAAAGAGAAGCTTCAATAATTTGACTAAGGAGCAAGTTTGAGGGAGCTGTTCTAGTTTCTGCTTACTGTGCAAATATTTTCAAAGGGACTTGGCGGCTGTGGTTTCCGCCTGCCAGTCCTCTTGAATGGCCTCTGAGCTCAAGGCAATGGTTTACTATAGAGGTGGATTTAATCCTGAGCTTCAAATGATTGTTTCTGACTCCAACCTTAGCTCTCTCTGCTTAGACTGACAACGTGGTGTAAGCAGGTGGAAAAACTCCCTAAAACGAAAAAGAGTATCCATTTCAAGAGTTAATGTAAAAATCAGGAGTCTTTGTTCCTTTTCCTAGGATGAAACACACATCCAAACAATGTTACACACACATTCATTCATTCAAGTTTTAAGATCATCTGGTTAGATGTGGAAAATCCCATAGTCTTTTCTATTTCATGTTGAGGTGCTATAACAAAATACCACAAATATCATCGGTGGTTTTTTTTTTTTTAACAATGGAAATGTACATGTCACAATTCTGATGGCTAAAAAACAAACAAAAAACCAAACAAATAGACAGAAAGACAGACAGACAGACAGACAGACAGACAGACAGACAGACAGACAAAGCTAAGACAGAGGCGACCAGGGTGGTAGTAGATCCTGTGTGTAGTGAAGATTTTTCTGGTTCATTGAGGAATCCTTGTTCCTTTTTTCTCCTCATGGTGGAAGAGTCTTGATTGCTCTTTCTAAGACTTGTTTTACAGAGGCCAAAAAATCTCAATAATGAGGGCCCTGTATCATCTTTAGTCATACCTTGAGTTGAGAAGGAACCTGAGAATTGATGGAAGACAAAAACATAATACCACAGTCTTCAACGAACTTGTTGCTGTCACATACTGACAAATAGGCCACTCCTGTCGACAATGCTTAGTAACATTTACTCCCTTGTGGGACTTTTCTATCCTAGAGAAGCTTCACTGGAACCATAGGATAGTCTTCACACATGGCTGACAGTATCGGTATCTTTCTGATAGAGACATCTAAAAGGGGGCATTTTAGCTGGACACTGATGTCTTTTATGTGTGCTATGACGAAGTTCATGTTTTAACAAGGGTGACGGGCTTTCAAATGACAGTGCTGCATACTCCACCCAAAAATTAATTGAGCTTTAAAATACACGTGCTCATAAACACATACTAGAATGGTTTTTTAAAAGAATAAAACCCCAAAGCTAAATCCTAGTGGAAACTGCACAGTTTATAGTATAATTCTTGTCTTCTCAAAGCCTTTTTATATATAAAACTTCATCTGAGAGGAATTATAAAAAATAATAAAATATTAATACATAAAGAGGTTATAAAATGTAAATATAGGAATAATGGGTCTACAACGTTTATAGCTGGCATTTTCTCTTTGTAAATTTTGTTGTAAGCTAACGTGTCATTTTCTTATGGAAACCACAAAACCTTCTCTCTGCTAATAAATCCACTACAGAAAAAAATGATAGAGAAAGAGCATTACACCATGTATTTTGAAGCTCAGTGTCCAGTTCTTAAAGGCACTTTGTACAGCCTGTGTATGCTATATCAGAAGCAATCTAACTCAAAAGCTTTTGTTTAAGATACAGAATGCAAACCATCTCCAGGAATGTATTTTTAAAATTGCAGCTCAGTGTGGTGGAGCCTGCCTTTTATTCCAGCCCTTGGGAGGCAGAAGCAGGCAAATTTCTGTGAGTTCAAGGCCAACCTGGTCTCTATAGTGAGTTTCAGGCCAACCAGGTCCTTCATGATGCAAACTTGTGATTTATGAAAGCACCTGCCTGCTTGTTTCCCCTTTTGTTGAGCTAACTCTTCTTTCCACACTGAGAATTTCCTCTGTGGCCCTGGGGCAAAAGCCACAGAACCCAAAAGAGAGACAGCTTTGTTCCTGTGGTGCTTTGAATAGCTAATGAAAGTTGCCTTGAAGCCTCTGCCTGCCTGTGCAGCTTAGATGTGAAGATGTACCAGGCCCACCTTGTTCTCGATGCTCTCCATGGAAACTCCTGGGGATTATGTATAACAATGAGGTCTGGAAACCTGACAGTGCAGATGCTGTGTTCCAGAGATCAAAAGCAGCTGTTGAGAAACAAAAGGACACCTGTTGAGTTTTATCCACCTTGTTGATAAAGACAAGTTCGGGTGTCAATATAAGACTGATCATTAAAAACTCTGGGAAGTGACTAATTGATAAGGTAGCAGCCAATCACAGATTGCATTAATCAGTAGGTCATTAGGACAAGAGGAAGATAAGAGTGAGTCATGCTTATAGTTCATTCCTGCTAGAAACAGATTCTGAAGCAAATTAACGTAACTACAAGGCTCCTCCCAGGTAAAAATTAAATTCATATGCTAAACTTCTTTTGCTCATAGATGTCCAAACATTTTAGTTACACGTTTTGAATCTAATTATGTTGCCCTACATAAAAGTATAATAACTCAACTCTCCCTGACCTTGCCAGGAAATGTTTGAGGTGCTTGGGTAGAGTCTTTCTGAAGGTCCATTTACCAGGATGAATCTTAAGCTCTTGTGGAAGGATGCTTAGGACATTGCTAAGCCAGGACTGCTACATCCTTGTCTCCCTAACCCTCAAAGCCTTTGATCCTAGAACTGCAGAAGGTCTGGACATGAGGTTGGGAGAAGGGATGTGCTAGAATGCCTTGCTGTTCATACTTGGCCACTGTCTGTCATGTCCTAGGGTTTCCCAGCAAGATGCTAATTGCATCACAGTGTAAGGCATGCTTGAGGCAAAGCCATTCCCCACACCCCTAACTCCCAGAGGCATTGCTAGCTTTCCCTGAAAGCACTAGAAACTAACCCTCTTCTAAGCTCCATTGTACATAGCCACTCAGGAGTGGATATTCCCAGGGATGCTCTGACTCTTAGACTAAGGGCAATACTAAAGACTAAGCCTTTAGTATAGGCAGAAGATGCCACCTACATCTTGTCTTCACTCTACAGCACCATTAAAAGCAGGTCACTTCTCAAAGGTACCCATACACCATACTGTTCTATTCACCAGGCTTTCTTCTGAGGTCTGTGTCTGGGAAGGGCCTCCTGCATAAATCCTCTTTTTTTGTCTCAGAGGTAAATGATACACATATTTTCCCTGGGTGGAGAAGTGCCTTTTGTGCTTACAAAGAAAGTGGAAGATCAAGTAACCTTTGTTTGGCCGGTGTTTGCCCTGTGGCAACACAGGGGACCTAGGCCCACATCAAAATCAAGATAACCTCCACAAAAACATTCCAGCCCATCCAAATATAAATAGCCTGATTGATTAAAAACATTTTTTTTTTCTTTTTCTGGAAGTGGCTCTTTTCCAGATAACCCTTAACCCTAACTTTTCTAGACCCTGGAGGAAGAGCCACTTCTTTT
>NC_047676.1:8786734-8994968 GCF_011762505.2 Arvicanthis niloticus | reverse complement strand
GAAAGGCAAAAAAAATAAAAATTAAAAAATAAAGCCATTAATATATCTCTTCTATTATTTTTTAATGCAAAATTTCATTGCAGATTCATGTTAAGTAGTGTTAAGTTGCTACTTTATCCATACTGAGTGGCTTTTTAATAGTAAGATATTACAGCTGCTTAAAATGATCTTAAGTGGCTACTTTTATATCCTATGCTTATGTGGTGGTTTGAGTATACTTGACCCAGAGAGTGGCACTATTATGAGGTATGTCCTTATTGGAGGAAGTGCATCACTGTGGGGGCGGGCTTTGAGACCCTCCTCCTAGCTGATTGAAAGCAGTATTTTCTTGGTTCTCTTTGGAACAAGTTGCAGAACTTTCATCTTCTTCAGCACCATGCCTGCCTGGATACCTCCATGCTTCTCGACATAATGACAATGGACTGCACCTCTGACCCTGTAAGCCAGACTTAATTAAATATTGTCCTTTATATGAGTTGCCTTGGTCATGACATCTCTTTACAGAAATAGAAACTCTAACCAAGACAGCTTACCTTTTCTTATCTTCATGTAACAGGACAACACGCGCGCGCGCACACACACACACACACACACAAATACATTCACATCGAGAATGATGTCAATTAATTATACTTCCATTGAACATTGTTAAATGTGCTCACTTCATTTTATGTAAGTCCTGCTTAAAGCTACATTGTCTTAAACACAGCCTCTTTTAAATGAGTCGTGTTGTACACTGGAGACTAGAAAAACTGAATTATACTGAAAATGAATCCTCTGTCAGAAAACATAATTCTGCATCTTGGTTCCTAAGACTGAAGGGCTGTACAATGTGAAGAGACCTTAATAGCCATGACAATGACAGCAACAGAAGCGTACAGAGCCCTGCTAATACATCAGGTGTTCTATTAGGCACTCGGCATGTGCTGCTTCATTTAGTCCACACAGCTCTAAGGGGTATGATTAATTACTGTCTGCCATAACTCTGAAAAGGCCAAGGCTTAGGAAAACCTGTGCCTGAGATTCAAATGCAGTCTTGTCTGCTCCCTGAAATACATGCTCGTGGACCACACTCTGTCCCTGCATTTATTCTTACTGCCTTCCCTGCTGGTGACCATCTAGAAATAGTCTCTATGGCATGCATAATTTTATGTTTGAAACACAAAACACATGAAAATTTCCCTACAAAGTGAGTTGATTTAGAGTTCTTACTCCTCACACCCTAGACACCCCAGCATTGCCTTAGCGCACCCTAAAAATATGAATGGTGATATGTCTCTTTTTTTTTCTGTTGTCTCTGAACTAAGCTTTTCTTTCCAGGTATACCTTATGTAATAATCATCACATAAACTGATAGTTTAGACAGTCAACCATCATAAATGTTTTGAGTTCCTGTTTTATTCCTGGTGATGTTTTGAGAGGGTGTGCTGTTTCAGCACACAGGGCCTCCCTGGAAAAAGTAGGTCTTCCTAGCTATGATGAACCATTGTCTAAGAAACTATAACCCAAAATATATTTATCTTTCACTTATACTTGCTTTGTCAGATGTTCTGTCCCAGAGGTAAGAAAGGTGACTACCACAGAAAGACTGCCTTAGAGAAGTGGGGTCACTGCTGTGATAAACTTGGGATAACAGTAACAATGTCTTGTGAGACCAATCCATCTCCTCAAAGCCTCTAGTGTGTAAAATTAGAAATGTTGCTGGGACACCTTTATTTAAAAAGAAGAGGCCTCATAAGCAGAGTGCATGAAAACCTCTCCAAGGCTACCTGGGAACTGTTTTACACTCAGAAGCCCCTGCAGCCATGATCCAAAGGTCCCAACTACAATTCTAACTGGCATCAGAACTTGCCATTATCCATGTGGCAGTTCTAAGAATGACAAGGCTCCATGGAAGTTTGATTCTAGGTTCCAAAGTTCAAAAAAAAAAAAAAAAAAAAAAAAGCCTTCAGAGCCCCCACAGTATGTGGTGGCAGCCAAGTCCCTGCAGAGTATCTGAAAGGCCAGAAGAAGTCTAACCCTCAGTGGAGAGCCCTGGGTGTTGTGAAGGATGGGACCATGAGATGGACATTTTCTGTGGCATCGCATGTTGGGAGTGTATAGGTCACTTCTTGATTTATAGGAGCTTACATCTAAGAGTTTTCCTTTGGTGTCAGAAGAGATTTCAGGATTTTGAATAGTGTTGAAACTGTTAGACCGTGAGGACTCTTGAAGTTACAATAAAGGCAACTTGTATTACTAGACAGCCAAGAGCCCTTAGAGCTACAGAAGAGTGCAATAATTTGTGTCTAAAATGCTCCCCAAACCCCACCCACAGAATCTTGTTTTAAGCGATTGATGTTTGAGTGAGTGATTTTCAGTTGATGGTGTTTGGGGGATGGGAGGGTAGGACAGTCTGGAACCTTTGGGCTCATAGTCACTATGTAGTGACTAGGACATAGCAGAAAAAAACATGAGGAAGCAGCAAAATAATTTCACTGCTTGACTGCTTCATCCTCTATATTCAGCCCAGGACTGCCATGGGATGATGCCACGACATTCAGGGTGTGCCTTCCTTCCTTGGTTAAATCTTTCTGAAAACATCCACAGAGACACATCCAGAAGTATGTTGGTTGCCATAGTGATTACAAACCTGGTCAAGTTGGTAATAAAGATTAAGCAGCACACTGTATCAATAGATGTTCTCACATCAAACCATCCTTGCATTCCTGCTGCCTGCACTTAGGGTGCTACTTTTGAAAACAGTCATTTGTGTTGTCTCTGCTGATGCTGTGCTCCAGTAATCACGTCTACAATTCAAGGTGGGTTGGATTGAGCAGTTTTGTTCTGCCCTTCCTACATAATACAGTTGAGCTGGTACCCATAGGTAATGGGGAAGCTTCACTCTTTCTGCTTTAGGGGAAGAGCCTAAAATCAATCAGTTCCTTAAAGACATGGAAGCATTTCCACAGAGAGCATAAGCTTTGAAGTGAGATCTGTAAAGTCCTTTTTGGACAAGTTTCTTACTTTCTCTATTTCTAGGAATTTCTTGCAATCTTGGAAATGAAATCCAAACACAGCATTATCTCCCAACCCCCAACTGTGACATTGTGCAATTTTACACATTTTCCCCCTGCAAATAAAATGCTTCCTGTAAAGACAGAAGGCACATCTGACTACCTTCTTTCACTGAGTGTTTGTTTGTAGAACTTCTTTTCCAGACTTCTCTTCTGAATAATATCAAATTGCCTCCATCATTTTTCCCACTATGATTCTCCACATAGAAGACAGTAGAGTGGAGAGAAAATACCAGCCTTTTATCTGTGATATGATAATTCAATATGTCTGACAATAAATTTTCAGAACATTATGTTACAGAACATTGGCATGATTAGGACTCTTCTTTCGAAGAAAGGAAAGCTTGTTGTCTGTGTGCTTGACTATTAAAGCTGAGCGGACAGACTCAGGAACTTATAGCTTAAATATCTGAGTACTAGAGATTTGACTCAGACATTGGGGGACAGAACTTAGAGCTTCATGTGCTCAAGACAAAAAGCTTGATGCTCTGAGCTCTGACTGCCAATGGACTGGTACCCAATCCTAGCTTATTAAATTTGGCTTAAACCAATGATTAGTTGTGAGGAGCGGATGCGACGGTGCAGCCAACTATAATGGTGCCTGCAAAGTCTGGAGCCCTGCTTCTTGGCGGGTTTTCACGCTGCCCCCCTTTTCCTGACAGAGCCACATCCGCAGAACTACTGCGCAGACTCGCTGCCATGCAGAATCGGGCTGTTTGAGGTGTACCAATGAGGCATGCCTACATGGCAGGTGCTGAATGGGACAGGCAGGGGTATAAAAGGATGGTCGTTAAGGGGTTGGGGATAGAGGGGCTTCCAGAGAGAGACGATGGAAAAGGATCCTGAATAAACTGCATTGAGAAGAACTCTGAGTTGCGTCGTTCCTGTCTGCTGGTCGGATAGAGAATCGACAATTGGTAATCAATGCCAGCTGGTGTTACGATTCCTAAGCCTTGGGTCCCAAGACTCATGGCTTCTAACTGTGGGTAGTGTTTCAGCTTACAATGTTTAGGTTTCAAGACCCTCCAGCCCATATCATGTCTCCTGTTATACTTCCCAGACTTTGAAACCCTTTACCTTTAGTGCATAGTAGTTCTCTGGATTCTTCAGTGTATGGATCCCGTAGTTCATTTTTCCTCTCTAAGTCTATCTTCTGTTGTCTTGGCAGCCCATCTTGCCTAAGTTCTGGTAGCATCTCTCACATCTGTTAGCCTCTGTACCCTGGTAGCACTCAGCAGCTCCCCATCTGCTTTTGTGCTGCCTCTGCTGCTGCTGTGTTCTCCCTATGATGCCATCTCTGTCTACTCTGCTCACAATGACTTTCAGAAGTTGGCAAGAACAGATTATGTAGAACTCTTTTCTTGGGTTCCAATGTCACAACACTAAGTGACAGCACAGGAGGTGGTCTCCTCTCCTGAATGACTTGAAAAGTAAGCTAAATAGCCTAGTTATATTCATAGAAAAGGGTGGTGTGTGTGTGTGTGTGTGTGTGTGTGTGTGTGTGTTACCTTGCAAGCACAACATTAAACTTGCACAAATCACTGCATTTGTGCATTCCGTTTAGCCAACAGCAGGCCTTACATAATGACCAAATCTTCTGGCCTCACATTATAAATTCCCTTCAGAGCCACCAAGAGAAGTGTACCCTTCTTGGCCTGATTGAAACAGTTCAAGGGAGAGTGGGGTCATTTAGAGTATAAAGGCATACTCTGGAGTCATGTATGCTAAGACAGCATGGGTTGTCTGGCATGGCCAACACTAAAGCAAGCTCCTGCAGCTACTGGAGCACTCTCAGTGTGGTGGTGAAATGCCTATATCAGCCAGGCCTGCCTTGGAGGCAGTATGGTTAACTGCTAAAGAAGGGACAGTTTGTTCACAAGACTAGCCTTGAACTTCAGATGCTCTCACATCAGCCTTGCCAGTGCTGGAATTACAGGCATGCACCACCATGCTTGCCTAAGTGGAATTTTTAAAGTCATCTGCCAGGCATAAGGGAAGGGCCGGGTGGCTGCTGTTCAGGGGATCTACAGCCCACTTCTGACCAACTCATACATAGATAGATAGATAGATAGATAGATAGATAGATAGATAGATAGATAATAGATAGATGGATGGATGGATGGATGGATAGATAGATAGATAGATAGATAGTACCTTCCAAAGAGACTGAAAAGCTGAATGTAAATATAGGAGTCTTAGCAACATTGAACAGTGTATAAGCACCAAAAGAGCTGAAGAAAACTGAGGTGACTCTAATATGTCTGAAGCCAATGAAACATTGGGGCTGGGAGCAAAAGATAAATGTATATGTTTTCATGGTAGCCTATCAAAGTGATAACCATAACAACCCTTGTATTTCCTTCTGCACATTGGCACCTTTCTACCAGGAGGTAGACACTGGATATCAGTTAAGATGATTTGTTGAAAAATTTTAGGCAGGACAATAAAAAAAAATCAATACCTCAATTACACTATCAGGAGCAAAGTGAACACATAGAAATTTATGGACAATGACTTTCTATATCACAGCCAAAGCATACTGCTGAAAATATTCTTCAATCTTCTTTTCTTCTTTTTGAGACAAGGTCTCACCCTGCAGCCTAGACTAGCCTTGAACTTCAGATGCTCTCACATCAGCCTCGCCAGTGCTGGAATTACAGGCATGCACCACCATGCTTGCCTAAGTGGAATTTTTAAAGTCATCTTATATTGTTTTATTACTAAACTCAGTACAGAACTTATGAGTGACAGTTAAGATGGCTGCTATCATTTTGTAAGTGTCCCAGTCAACAAGCACTAAAACTGACTAGACAATTATATATATTAAGATGCAAGCTGCCAAGACCCAGAAGCTCACTGTTCTTTCCTATGTATTTCTGAAGTACTGACTGTAGTGTCCTTAAGCCTAAACTGCTAGATTCCTTCATTCACAGTGTGCATCTGCATAGCCTGCATTTCCTCCCTGACCTTGCTTTACCTTGAATTCAAGGTTTAGCGTTTATCTGGACATATCTATGCACGATGCTTGTCTTGCCTGACACTGTACAAATGCAAAAATGGCAGGAGGCAAGATCTTGGCTGCAGTTACTACAGAGTCCTTCTCGGGTTCCACTCTGTTAGTTCTTCATCTTCTGCTTCTTCCATTTCCTTCAGTAACATTTAGCAAATTCATCTCTAAACGTGTCTTCCCATCACAAAGATGCTCCCAGTGTGGAACAAGGATTAAACACGATGCCATTTATAAACAGCATATTCTTATTTGGGGATATTTTAGTATCCAGTGATTCTTGACTTTACTTCAAAGGCCTTGTCAGAGTACTCCAAACATCCTTTCTCTTAAATTCCCAAAGTAAAGTATTTCAAACCCCATCCAGGTTTAACCAGAATGTTATGTTCTCGTTCTAATTAGGATCTTTTAAAAGTGCTATTATCTGGATCACAGTAATGATGTAAACCCGTGAGCTCTCAGAGAAGAAGAGCATGCACAGCAAGCTGAGTGTTTGTGTTCCCAGAGTGGGTAAATTGAAATTTAACTTCTAAGGTCATGGTGTTAGGAAGTAGGGCCTTCAAGACATGATTGGGTCATGAGGAAAAGTCAACATTTAAAGGATTAGTGCAGCCGGGCAGTGGTGGCGCACATCTTTAATCCCAGCACTTGGGAGGCAGAGGCAGGCGGATTTCTGAGTTTGAGACCAGCCTGGTCTACAGAGTGAGTTCCAGGACAGCTAGGGCTATACAGAGAAACCCTGTCTCGAAAACAAAACAAAACAACAACAACAAAAAGGATTAGTGCTTCCATCAAAGAAACCCTAGAGAGTTAGCTTGTCTCTTCTGCAGTGTGACGTTAGGTTGAGAGGCATCGCTTATGAATCAGGAGGTGGTCCATCGGCAGACATCAAATCAGCTGACGCATTGATCTTGAGTGAATTGGCCAGCCCCCAAGAGTACAAGAAATAAATTTTTGTTATTGATGGGATGAATGCTTTATGGTGTCTCCTCAACATGAACTCCCCATCAGACTAAGACACCGCATCTTGTCTGTAAAATCAGAGCCTGACTCTCTAGCTGTAGGCTTCACAGGGATTTCACAGTACCATGAACAAAGAAATCTGACAGGAAAATTGAGTTGTCGGTGAGTAGGAAGGAACATAATCACCATGAAGCAAGCCATGTCATGTAACTGTGAGCCTCTTGCTCACCTGCTGTAGGTGAGCTGTTCAGGTCGCCACCTGGAGCAACACATTGGCAGAGGGGCATGGAACACATGGCAGGTCGCCATTACTTATTTAAAAACACTTTCTTGCTTTATCTTTAAACCTGGGAGTCACTATTAAATTAAAGGCTTCTTCAAAATAACTCATCATGGACTTTAAATGAGACTGTAATTCAAAACAAACACTAAAACCCATAATTCTGAAAAAGTATGCTTTATTGTAATATTGCCAGGCACCTTTTAAAACATCATTTGTGTCTGCACGTACGTCATATCCTGTAATTCTTACTTCAACCCTAGAAGGAAAGGATATTGTTTTACCCTAATTTTATAGATGCAGAGAACGAGGCCTTAACATCTGCAATTTTCAGCACCACCCAGTGGGACTTTTACAATGACAGTCACTCAGGTGATTGGCCATTCTCAGGAAAGTTTATGACAGTCTAGCCAGACCAAAACATAAACTCATTGTTAAGTCTATTGTTAGAAATATAAAAACAAAATACAGCAAATCAAATTAAAGGTGAACATTGTAGGCTTGGTAGGTTTGCCTATAATTCCATAGGCAAAAACGCTTGAAAAGCTTGTTTCATAAGCTTGAAAAGCTTAGGAACGAGAATTGCATTTGAAACTAGTGAGGGCTATACAAGGAGTTCCAAACCAGCAGTATTGCATAGTGAGTTCAAGGCTAGTCTGCTAAATAGTAAGCCTCTGTCTCCAGCCTCAAAATAGAAAGGATGAAATGAATGCCATGGGTGTCATGATTTAGTTCATATATAATTTATAAATATGTTATGCCATGATTCTGAGAATCCTGCACTTGTTTCTAATTTGGGATATATTTAAATATTTTCAAGGAAACTGTAGAGGGTCAAAATACTTCACAGCACCCATGTGTGCTATGCGGGAGAGCACAGTGGGCATCGATCCTCGCACTTGCTTGCTCTGGAACTTGCAGCAGTTCTCCTGAGAGACCCAATACAAGTTTGTTTGCTTTTTTCTGCCACAAACTATGGCCACTCACACTCCAAGGCAAACTCCCAAGATTCTGTGTCCCTTGTCACTTACTAGATCCAAGCTTACTTGTGGTGTATGCCCTCTTCTAAGTAAATGTTTGCCCCTGGGAGGTCCAGAATTCTATTTTCCCTGCCTGTTGGCACTCTGGGCAAAATATTCTTGGTTCAGCACACAGGAAGTTCTCACCGAATAGCTGTTAAATAAATGACCTAAAAAACAGATACTAACCAAAGGCAAAGACTACCTACCCAACACAGCAAATCCACCTGCCCGTGTGCTTTATGATAGTGCCCTGCTGGAGTCTACAAGCTCACTGCAGCATCTCTGCTGCATGTTCATTTGAGGGGTACACAGGTGCCTATAATAATGTCTAACTTATTGGAGAGCAGGCAGCACGCTGATGAACAGATCTCCTGAGTAGCTCATTACTCTCTGTTGACATTGCATTAGAGAGTCTACCACTGTGTCCCGTTTTGTTTAATTATGCTTTCTGATATTGACCAATTAGAACCTGCCTTTTGATCCAGTACAAAGAGATATATGACAGGTGTTTTCGATCTTTATTTTCACCAGGGTTCCTAAGGCCCAGAAGATTTAAACCATTTGCCTAATTTTGCCTGAGTTAGCACGGAGATAAAACTGTTTTCAAGCATTTGTCATGTGAACTTGGCTGTCTGGGTTAAAGGCTACAGGAACATACAACCCACGTTTCTAGTCTACCTGGGCCTTCCTAAGCACTTAGACCAGTCTCATATTTACACTGTGCTTTTGCAATGGATGAATACATGCATAAATAAATGGCTCTAAGACCCACACATAGAGGATAAATACCCACATACTGTGCCCTACAGTTACTGAGAACAGAAATTAGCTTGTGCTGCTTTATGGAAGGAAGCCACAAGGTGATTCATAAGACTATTTGGAGATGATACAGGGTTCTGGAGAGGTTCTTGCCAAAAACGGAATACCACAATATGCTCTAAAAGAAGCAGCAATTGGTATCTTGGCTCATGAGGCAGACAACACGGGAACAGCCTGAGACACCACCTGGCTCTGTGCCTGAACTTTCCCTATTTTTCTCAATAGATGTAACAAGAGCTTCCAGAGAAGATAGGCTCGGGGCAGAGATCTTCTTCCTCAGGTCCTCAGAGTCATACAGGCAAAACTAAATAGCAGAAGACAACACAGCATACCCCTGCCTTGTAAACCCCTTCAGTGGAAGGAAGGAAGAGCCAGGCATCTTGTACTGGGGAAGATGCAGCCTGCACGCTCATATCTTTAAGGATGACTCAGCTTGAGCGGTCCAGTGGTGAGTACCATGGAGGCTGAAGCCAGCAGGATCAAATCACACAAAGGACTCAATGCACTGGCTCTGCGATGACCTTACTTAATATAACTTACCCTTCTTTCAGGAACTAGACTCTGACTTTTCCAGACAATCTTAAAACACAATGTCCAAGATGGCCTCTTTTCTAGTCTTCCAAATTTATCTGCTTCAGCTCCAAAGCTGAAGCATGTTAGGTGATTTTAGAAAAGTCACTTTGAATTAGCTTGTCTCTCTAGTAGAGGGAAGAAAGATATTTACTTTGAATTGGTTTTTTTTTCTCTTCCACTGTTAATAGAGCAGTAGAGGTCTGCTAACTTATTTAAGATAAGTCAAATCCAAGGGACAGTGACCACATACACAAAGAACTAGCCCACCCATTGCCCACTTTGCCTCCTTTCTTGACTGATTCACCGCCCACTTCTACCTACATACCCAGCAGTTACTCTGTTCACTAATCACCAAGATGCTGCAGAATAAATAGCTGTCTAAAAGCAAAATCAGCTTGTGATGTATTAATATGTGAATACCTTTTCTTACCCTGGTCATCCTTTAAAGATGTGTCTTCCCTTTTTCTTTGTTTAAGAATAAAACAGACCATCAAAGAATGGAGAGTCCTGAATTGTCACATTTGAGAACACTGGACTTAGGTAGACTCTCAGCCAGTAGCCACCTGCTGTTCCTCGTCCCTTGAATCGAATGCAAACCTAACCCTTGACTTCCTCTGCAAAGAACTCTTTTACAGTCCTTATTTTTTTCATGTTTTTTTCTTCAAGAAAATCTCATTAGCACATTTTGTCTTTCCCCAAAAATGTTATTGAGTCTTAGCCATAACAAAGGAATTCTGTAATCAGCCATTATAGTTCAATAATTCTTCCTTAGACTGTAGGTGGGATGAAATTATCAAAACAGCCTTTGACCCTAGGAAGGAGACAACAACCATCATGAGCAGACTCAGAAAATGAGTCTGCTGGATAAGTTACCCTGAGTGATAAAATAGTTCCACTAAGCCACATGCAAGACAAAGAGAACATTAGGAAAGAAGCCATTACACATAAAAACATGCCCCCACCCCCATCCCTACTTCACCCCCATTTAGCAGTAGGCCACCTAAGCACATATCTCAGCAGTGGTCACCATTTTCAGGCTCTCCTACTTCCCCTTTCTTATATTAGATAATCACCCAAAGGACTCTACAGACAGTAGATTCATAGGCAACCCTTTCTCTCCTGAGAGTATGTTTCTAGAATGAATGAATGGCCACAAGCAGAACTTTGTCTGTAAGGGACTTGGAATACTGAGATCCAGTGTTTGAGTGTCCCAAACACTGTCTTCCCAGTCACCACTAATTCACCACAACTCATTTACAGAGGTCAATCCAGGAACTAAACAAATAATGAAGTCAGGAAATAACTATTTTTTCTTTAAGAATTTATATTTATAAAGTCTTATAGAATAATATGTGAGAGTTTTCTAATCAGACAAAACCAGTTTGACATATAGCCATTTCTTGATATTCGTGGGAATTAGTGACAGATTCCCCTTGAACACCAAAATCAGCTAATTCTTGAGTCTTTCATGTAAGATACTGTGGTATTTGCACCTAATGCACATACATTCTCCTGTATATTTTAAATCATTTCTAGGTTATGTTCATACCCAATACAATGTGAGAAGGTGTCTTAGTCAGGGTTTGTATTTTTGCACAAAGCATCATGACCAAGAAGCAAGTTGTGGAGGAAAAGGTTTATTCAGCTTACACTTCCACACTGCTGTTCATCACCAAAGGAAGTCACCTCACACAGGGCAGGAACTTGGAGGCAAGACCTGATGCAGAGGCCATGGAGGGTTGCTGCTTCCTGGCTTGCTTCCCCTGGCTTGTTCAGCTTGCTTTCTTACAGAACCCAGGACTACCAGCCCAGGGATGGCACCACCCACAATGGGTCCTCCCACCCTTGATCACTAATTGAGAAAATGACTTACAGCTGAATCTCATGGAGGCATTTCCTCAAAGGAGGCTCCTTTCTCTGTGATAACTCCAACTGTGTCAAGTTGACACACAAAACCAGTCAGTACAACTGACCCTTTGTCAACTTGACACACAAACACATCACTATTGAGCCTCAGCCCTTACTTTCTTATTCATTCCCAAGATCTAGATAAAAGTCCCATAGTCTTTACCAATTCTTACATATTAAATTTTCAATCCCTTTAAAATATTCAAAGTCTTTTTACAGTTTAACTGCCGGCTGCACTAAAATACTTTCTTCCTTCAAGAGGGAAAAAAAATATATATCAGGGCACAGACACAATCAAAAGCAAAATTAAACCCTAATCATCCAGTGTCTGGGATTCACTCATGATCTTCTGGGCTCCTCCAAGGTCTTGGATCACTTCTCCAGATCTGCCCTTTGTATCACACACATTATCTTCTAGGCTCCAGCTGCCTGTACTCCAGTCGCTGCTACTGTTCTTGGTGGTCATCTCAAAGTACCGACATCTCCAAAACACTGCTGTCTTCTGCTGTAACTGGACTACGATTTCACAAATAGCCTCTCATAGGCTCTTTTCGTGGTGCTAAGCCTCAGCTTCTCTGCATGACCCCTTCAGTCCTGGGCCTTCAACTGCCACTGAGGCTGCACCTTCACCAATGGCCTCTTCTAGCCTCTCACAGTGCCAAGCATCAGCTGCTACCCCTTCATGTTTCAAAATCAGTACCACCTGGGTGACTCTTATACATTACAAAGTCTGGATGCCTCTGTTACACAGCTTCTCTGTACTCTCAGGAAACACTTCCCAGAATATTTCATCTTAGTGATACTGATCTCTTCTTAATCACTGCTGATTTCTTAGTTACAGCTAACCAGCATCAATTGTCCCAGTAATGTAGAGGTTTCGCTTTAGTAGTTCTGGTACCTTGTTAATCACAGCTGATTCTTTAGCCCCAGCTAACCAAAACCACAGAATCTTCACAATCAAAATAGGATTGTCCCTGATAAGAGTCTTAATCTTCTCTCTGAAATTTTACAAACCAGGCCTCCATCGTTTGCACTGTTCTCAACATTATCTTCCAAACTCCTACAGAGCTCTTATCACTCAATGGTTCTTCTAGCCCAAAGTTCCAAAGTCCTTTCACATTCCTCCCCAAAACATGGTCAGGTTGTCACAGGAATGCCTCACTATGCTGGTACCAATTTGTCTTAGTCAAGGGTTGTATTCCTGCAGAAAACATCATGACCAAGAAGCAAGTTGGGGAGGAAAGGGTTTATTCAGATTACACTTCCCATTGCTGTTCATCACCAAAGGAAGTCAGGACAGGAACTCACACAGAGTAGGAACCTGGATGCAGGAGCTGATGCAGAGGCTATGGAGGGATGCTGCTTACTGGCTTGCTTCCCCTGGATTGCTCAGCTTTCTTTCTTATAGAACCCAGGATTACTAGCCCAGGGATGGCACTACCCACAATGGGTTGTGCCACCCCCCCCCCCATATCACTAATTGAGAAAATGCCTTACAGCTGAACTCGGGGAGACATTTCCTCAAGGGAGGCTCCTTTTTCTGTGATAACCCCAGCTTGTGTCAAGTTGACACACAAAACAAGCCAGTACAGGAGGTGTACATTATTAGAAAAGAATAACAAGAAAAAAGATGGTTTGACTTGTACACAAATTTACAAATATCTCTAATTCATAGTGAATTAAATCTGGTGGTATAGAACCTGTGACTACAGTGATAAGATAGATGATAGATAGATAGATAGATAGATAGATAGATAGGATAGACAGATAATAGATAATGATAGATAAATAGATAGATGATAGATTAGATGATTGGTAAATAGATGATTGATAGCTAGATAATAGATAGATAGATAGATAGATAGATAGATATGATAGGTAGGCAGATAATAGATGACATAGATTGATGATACATAAATAGATGAGATAGATGACAGATTAGATGCTAGGTAGATGATAGATACATAGACAGGCAGAGGTGAGAAAGAATTTATTAGGTGAACTGACTCATGAGATTATAGAGACTAAGAAATACACGACATACTGTCTACAACCTCGAGACGTGAGAAAAACTAAGATATAACTCTGACCAAGTTCAGGACCTCAAAATCAGAGAAGCCAGTAGTATAAACCTCAGCCCAAGGCTGAAGACCTTAGAGCCTGAAAATATAAATTCCAGGAGCCAAGGGATAAAGAACATGAAGTTAAAATACGCAGGGTAGAGAAGGATGGGTGACCCAACATCAGAAGAGGGAGGGATTTTGCCCTTTCTCTGTGTTATGATGACTAGGCCCTCAGCTAAGAGGGTGCCTGCCACCTTTGGATAAGAACAGATCTGCCTTCCCTAGTTCACTGATTTACTGGGAATGTCTCCTGGAAACACCCTGATAGACTTGCCCAGAAATGCTAGCTATCTGTGCATCTTCATCCAACCAAGTTGAAACCTAAAATTTACTACCCAGACAATAAATATCTTAGAATTTATTTATTTTATGAAGATAGCTGAATTTTATCACAATCAAATATTTTTAAATACCCCATTTGTCTGTTATTTACTTAAGAAATATTGACAGAAGTAACCATTTGGTGTTGGATAACCAACTGATATGCTCGTCCTTGGGGAAGAGTATTTCTCCCACTCAGCACTCCTTAGTTGCCTGTAGTCCTGTGTGTAGGGTGGAGGCCCTATTGTCTGACTCCTTTTGTATGTCTATTGTTGTTATCCAATACCAAGTTGTCATCCCTGCAAACATATAAAGGTAACATTATCCAGACAGAACATGTTGTGTGTATGTAAGAGAGAGAGAGAGAGAGACAGAGACAGAGACAGAGACAGAGACAGAGAGACAGACAGAGCGAAAGAGAGAGAGGGAGACAGGAAGAGGGTGAGAAAATATGCATGTAACAACAATTAATAAAAAAGAGGCTATGAATTTGAAAGAGCAAGGAGGGGTATGTGGGAGGATTTACAGAGAGGAAAGGGAAGGTGAAAATCATGTAATTATATTATAGTCTCAAAAAAGAAGTAATAAAAAAGAAATAAGCATATAACAAAATGTAAATAATGGATTTTATAGAGTTAGAAATAGGCCCGCATCAGCTCTCATCAATCTCATTGTTCAGAGTCAGCATTAGAATCCCAGTGTAAAGAAGACATCTTGTCGACCTAAGGCTGCCCATCAACACTGGCTCGAATGCAGTGCAAAAATGACACCAAACTGTCTCCAATAATTTACCCCCATTCTTGGCTTTCCTCATCCTCATGATGACTGGAACAAGGATGTTTTATGGTTTAGGATCATCGAATGTCAGGCTTCATTTGAATCTGGATGAACTCTGCCATTGCTATAACTGAAGTCATTCCCAGCTTATGTCATGCTGCCTGCGGCAGACAAGTATCCCTGGGTGGGTGGTGAGCATCTCACCAGTCCCACTATGCAGCTTGTGACTTATCCTGACTCTGTCTGGCCAGTTTACTTAGCCAGTGTGATGGTTGAGATATGCTTGGCCCAAGAAGTGGCACTACTAGAAGGTGTGTCCCTGTTGGAATAGGTGTGTCACTGAAGGTGTGGACTATAAGACCTTTATCCTAGCTGCCTGGAATCGAATCTTCTGCTAGCATCCTTGAGATGAAGATGTAGAACTCTCAGCTCCTCCTGAACCATGCCTCCTGGATGCTGCCATGTTTCCACCTTGATGATAATGTACTGAACCTCTGAACCTGTAAGCCAGCCCCAGTTAAATGTTATCCTTATAAAAGTTGTCTTGCTCATGGCACCTGTTCACAGCAGTAAAACCCTAACTAATACAGCCATGGAACCAGACATCATCCTAGCTCCAGCCTCCATGACCCACATCTCATCCTAAATTCACCATCACATCCTATAGATTTTTCTCTCTAAGGCTCCCTTCAGTCTTCTGACAGTTTCCTAGCTCCATCTACTCCTCAACAGAATGCTACAACTGTCCCAATTCTTTCTCCAAAATGACATCCCAAACCTCTGCCTTCCCACATCTCCATGGCCTCCATCTTCCCAGCAGTCTCTCCTGCTCTCTATTTTTGTTAGAATGGCTAAGGTACTCTCCTCATCCTCTTGGTGTCAGAATAGAAGCCATTTGTTCAAGGAAGCTGTGCCCTGATCATTCATAAAGATGAAAGTCACATATACTCATCCTTGTTTATAACATCACAGCATCTTACTCATAGCACAGCTTCTAAATATAGTTGCTTTGATATCTGCTTATCTACAGCCAAGTCTTCCATTAAATCGTGAGCCAACTAAGCTTCCACTCTGCTCCTTGCACTGGGCCTGTCATTCAACAGAATGAGCAGCCAAAAAGAACCTGTTGAAGAGTGAACCAATGGTATCTTCTAAACCGATTATCATCTATCTATCTATCTATCTATCTATCTATCTATCTATCATCTATCTATCTATCATCTATCTATCTATCATCTATCTATCTATCATCTATCATCTATCTATCATCTATCTATCTATCATCTATCTATCTATCATCTATCTATCATCTATCTATCTATCTATCTATCTATCTATCTATCTTCTTTTAGTATTTTATTCTCAAGTTGGAAGGTCTTATTAAACTGTAATTGATCTCATCATTCTGCACCTTGAGAGTTTTAGAAGAGAGTGGGCATGGTGGCACAGCCTGTAATCACAGTACTAGGTAGATAAAGTTAGCCCACTAGTAAGTTCAAAGCCAACCTGAACTCTATAGCGAGACCTTGTTCATGATGCCAGCTGCTGGGTGGATTGCCTTGGGTTGCTACAAAGAGAAGATTAACAACACAATGCTTATGGCTCTAGGCAGATCTCATAAGTTACAATTTTTCTGTTCTCAGTGTCTGATTCGTCTACTTTTGTCTTCCTGCCAAGAAAACCAAGTTTAATTCTGTTATTCGGGCATCAGATTGGATTGAACATGCACATGTACTGAGCTGCAGGCTGTTGGGATCTTCTGTTATTTGGCTCACTGGGCTCAGCATTTTCTTGGTTATTAGAACACTCTTGTTTATTATAGAATCTCATTTTAAATTTATGGTGTCTGACGTGGTATTTCTTAGGTGACAAAAATCAAACAGCAAATATGTGACATGACATTATCTGACATGATGTAGCATTATTTGCTTTGTTGGCATACTATCTGCTTCTTTGCTCTGGGGCTGAGATTTCATGTATTCCAGGGACTGACTTCGTTGAACATTGGATTGGCAGTGTCTAGTAGGTGGCCTGAAACATTATTCTCTCTACTTACTGAATGAAAGGATGAAACATGGTGTAATTGAAACACAGGGCAATTCTTCAACTGGCTCAAGAGTCTAAGGAGAAGAAGCTAGCCACATTGCTTGGGGGGGGGGAGGGAACTGGACATAAGGCCTTTGTCAATGTATTTACTGTAAATAACATGTTACGGTTATTTACTGCTAACGCTACATTGTGTTAGGCACAAAAGGAAGTCGTTTACCTGGTGCTGCTTGCAGGGAGTTGAATATCTAGTTGGAGAACTGATTGATGAAAAGAAAAACATGACAAAAATGACCGGGGATTCTCCCTGTTGCTGGACATTCCAAGGAAAGTGAAATAAGGGTAAACGGCACTAAGATAAGAATTCAACAGGGGAAACAGAAGAGCATCTCAGAAGGAAACACTGAGAGAGTGTTGGTCCATCTGAAAAAAACCATGGAGCTTGATCAGAGCAAGCCATATAGTGACTTTTTGGTGGGCCAAAAAAGGAGCTGAGCTGAAGCCAGGTCAGGAATTGCCAAGATGGCAGCTTAGGCATCACCAAGGAAGCTGGGATGCTGGTTGATGTTGCCTTGACTTATTGATCATATGAATCTGTACCTGAACCTTCATCCTGTTCCTCTACCTGCACCTGTATGTGCACCTGTACCTGCAGCTATACATGTACATGTATATATAGAGAGAGGAAAAACAGAGAAACCCACCTCACCATCAAGATCCAAGAAACAGTGTAAAATCTCAACCTCTTGGACACTGCTGTAGTCTTATTGAACCTGAATTTCCTGGAGTCTCACATTAAAAGCCAACCAACTACCAATAGTTCTTTAGCTAGGGGTTGTACTTCATGACCATCCCCTCCCACCCACCCTCACCCCCACCTACTAGGAACTTGTGTGGTTTGATGCAGAGGGCCATGCAGAAGAAATGACAAATAGCTTTAGAACTCATGGATTGCTGCCCACCAGTTAACACAGCCGTGATGGGTGCGCCTTGGTTGAGGCACAGCTCTGAGGACTACCTGTCCTGAGGACTTTCTGTCCTGACGACTTCCTGTCCTGACGACTTCGTGCTATAATGGAGTTCTGCTCTGCTTGTTGCCCTCACATCCCTCTTAATCAAAGAATTGTATGGAAACTCTAAGGGACTTCCAGTCCCTCGTATCTCTGACACTCACAACAATAGTGCTTAATCTCATTCAGGTATTGCTGCTGGAACAGATTAACGATCAATCACCACCCTAGGAAAAACTTAGAGATGTAGAGTGTCAGCAGTGACCACCACCTTTGAAAGCATTAAGAAAAGTGAAGTTGTCAGTGAAGCTAGGTTAAGATGTTTGTGCTACTGGCTTTGATGTAGACAGTCTTTTTAAGCAATATGAGTTCAGGAAGGCAAACTCTTCATTTTTAAGCTAGGGACCTTTCTTGGTCAGGGAACAAGAACAATGGCAGCACTGGCTGACATGACTCTCTCTGAGGCTGGACTAGTGATGATTGATTTCTTATACCCATTTTTGTCCTCAGCCTCCTGATATGATTTAATAAGAATTGCTGATGAGTAGATATGCATTCTGAGGATTTAAAGTAGATATGACTAATTTTTATACAAACATTTAGATGTTTCGATTTATTTAGTGTGTATGTATGTGTATGTGTGTGTATAAATTTTCTTTCTTTCCTTTTCTTTCTCACTGTCCCCAAGGAGTTAAAAAAAGAGTTCTGAGATTTTTGCTGGCCACAAGGAGTGCCAGTCACAGTAAGCTTTGTCCCCTCAAAGAAGAGTCTACAGAATAATTTTTCTAATCTCCAGCTGCCTTAAGCCGGAGATTAGAGAAATACTGCCCTCGTCAGTATCTGGACCAACCCTGTCAGAAGCTCTAAGCACTGACTCCCATTGACTGCCTGCCTCAGTTTACCCACCCCATGGATGCCGAAGCTGGTTATCGGCAGTTGGAACTTGTGCAGGTCTTGGGCATGCTGTGAGTTCCATACCTCTTGTGAGTTCAATTGTGCAATGGTCCTGTTGAGTCTGGGAATCACTGTTTCCTGTGTCACCTGTGACCTTTGGTCTCAGAGTTGCCAGTCTTCTCTTCCACAATGATTCCTGAGCCTTGGGAGGAAGAGAAGTGATGTAGGCATCCCATTTAGGGTTGAGAACTTCACAGTCTCTTATCCTCTGCACCTTGATCAGTTGTGGGCCTCTGTGTTAACTGTCATTGAACATGAGAAGCTTCTGTGATGAAGTTTGAGAGATCCATTCGTCTATGGGTATAATGGTAAGTCATTAGGGGTTGGCTTAATACCATGTGCTCTTAGCAGAGACATAGTTGTAGGTTCTCCACCAGGGTCTGTGCTATGTAAGGGATGGTTACTTGTCTTTAAGGATGTAGACACTTAGATCTAACACGCTCCACTGGATGGTTACACACCCAAGAGTATATAGCCAGCACTGACTGGACTAGACTTTTTTTAAAAATGAGAATACAAAGTTGGGTGGCTTTGGGGGTATATGGGTGGAATTGACAAAGGACAATGAATAAGATCAAAATACAATTATGAAATTCTGAAAGAATTCATTATAAAGTGGAGATAAAGATTTTTAAGTAGAAAGACAGAAACACTCAATAAGATGGAATATACAACAGAATATTTAAAAAACAAACAAATCTAGACAACTAATTGGTTAAAATGCATACCCCAGGGAATTTTGAGATATTCACAGGAATTTATTGAACAGACATGGGCAGGTTTGAACATAGATATAGCCTGTGTTAGGGGAGTTAATTTTGAAGTGTCTGGAGGCTGAAGATGAGGAAGAGACGGATAGAGTTGGGGAGGAGGGTGTAGTGGAGCAAAGCCCTCACAAAGGGTGTGAACAGGATATCCTGGAACTGCCAGCTGGGCAGAGGAGGAGAGGGGGTCATTTAGCAAGGGAAGGTCGCTTAGTCATAGCAGGGATGGTGAAAGAAATTATAGGAATATATATATATATGTGTGTGTGTGTGTGTGTGTGTGTGTGTGTGTGTGTGTGTGTGTGTATCTCCCCCCCCCCCCCCCCGGCAGAAGGAAACATGTATCAGGGCGATGTTGGCTTGGAGAAGTTTTGCATCTAGTAGCAGTTCCTTTCAAAGGGTGTTCCTTTGAAAAAATTTACTAGGAATTGACCCGTTTCTGTAAACAGGGGTGATATAGTACATTTGCCCCAGGGTTTCAGGCAAACTCGGTAAAATGAGAAAGTAGAAAGAAGCACACCGTCTCAGACCTCGCTTGACATTCTGCCTGCATGAGGGAGGAAAAGCACTGAGAAACTGCTGATCTGCCCAGAGCATGCTGCCCCCGCGGTGAGGTGCCTGCTCCGCATGCACGCAGTGCAGAGCCTTCTGTGTTTATGTAGAGTAGGTTGGTTCAGCTCCTCCAGTGAGGATTACACCCCTCTGCCAGTTCGCCATAGTGTCTTCTCTTTTACACTCATCAGCTAATTCTCCACAGAACTTGTGTCTTGAAACTGCTTTGTTCAAAATTCATCTTTTCCAATCCTTGGCAAAATAAAGCAGAGCTGACAAAAAGTTCTGATAATTACTCCCCGAACAATAAATCACTCTGCAGCTGAACCGTGTGAACTCCAAGTGGGGCTAGAGAGCATCCGGAAGTACTCTGGGGGGGAAAAAAAAAAGCAAATGGCACCCAGTGGTGATTTCCGGTTTCCAAGCTCACAGACAAGGCTCCGCTGACTGCCAGGTTGGCAGGAGCCATCCAGAGCAGCCATCATAAGGCTGCTGGAGAGACAGAGGAGATCTGTTCCTTACTTAGGAAAGCAGGAGAAATGATCACGGAAGAGGAGTTTTCAGTGTTCTCTTGCTCTGACTCATTCCCCTATCCATCCGTCCATTCACACAGTTGTCAGCTACAGGCTGATGCTTGGCTGATACAGAACTGTGTGAGTGAACAGTCTTTACAGTCCAGCATACGTCAGCTATGCTCATCCTGACTGCTCTCGGGATGCTGATGCTCGCAAATGCTGCCCTATTAATCAACTTAATAAAGTTAAATTGTCTATTACTCTGTTAGCACAATGAAAGTACTATACATATATAAATGAATGGCCCGGAGTTTGTCCTTAAGGAGTATCGACAGGGAGGGAGGTGTTGCTGTTTAAGAAAGAAAGGGCCCTACAAAACTTTTACGTTTAGAATAAGCAGAAGTAGCACCAGAGTCCAACGTTTGAAGTCTTTTAAGAACAGGGCCCAGTAAAAACAATATGGAAGGAGTACAGGGGGAAGAGAACCCAAAGAGTTTGAACGGCAGTTGTTTAAGATGGCCTAGGTACTTGAACACTTGGTCCCCTGTTGGTGGAGCATCCCCGGGGCAGGGGTTAAAGGTGTGTGTGTGTGGTCTTGCTAGAGAAAGTACATCACTCAGAGGAGTATGAACTTTCACCCTGATTCCAGCCTGATCTCTTCTTCCTGCTTACCTTTAAAGCCATGAGCTCTCAGATTCCTGCTCCTGCTGCCGTGCCTCCTACTCGCTGACATGCCTTCCTACGATGATGGAACCTTGGCCTGGAAACTTAAGCCCAGACAAATTCTTCCCTCTATAAGTTGCCTAGGCAGTGGTATTTTATCACAGAATAGAAAGAAACTAATGCAGATGGGTAGCCTTGGAAGAGTCCCGGTGTGTCACCAACTGTGGAGGGAAGAAACGGGTGGCATGCTGTTTTAGTGGCTTCTTACAATTCTCTCATTACCTCCTACCCTCCCTTCCTCTCTCCTTTCTTCTCTTCCACCTTTTCTTTCTTCCTGGGTCCCAGATAATTTCGTGGGATCCAGAAGAGTGGAGACTCACACTTCCATTGAACAAGGAGGCAGACTGGACTCTGGGCTGCAGAGCCCCCAGGGTCTAGCTCCGGGAATCATTCCACCAGGTCCTATTGCTTTGTAAATGAGATACACACACACTAAAGTTTTAAAAATAAGAGCAGCTAATAACATCCTCCAGACTCCGGGCTTCCCACTATACTAGCAACTTTGTATATTAAGTCCTTGGAGCCTCCCAGTGAGTCTGCGCTTACAGACCGTCTTCCTCTCCCTGCAGATGAGCAGATTGGGGCATTGCGCTAGCCGGATTTATAGCTGTGGGGACAGATAACTGAGAAAAACAACTTAAGGGCATAACATGTTACTTCTGTTCACAGTCCCGGGGGTTTCCATGGTTCATTTAGTCCACAGACATGAACCTGAGGCAAGTCTGAACACGGTAGACCGAACCCTTCGTGAAGTGGACCAGCTGACTCCACGAAGGACATAAGCACAGAGGTGGGAAAGGAGGAAATGAGATGCACGTCTTCCTTCCCGTGTCCTTTCTCGACCATTCTGAAATCCTTCCATCAACTCACAACAAATCGATCCATGTGACCCGTGAACAGATCGTGATCCGATCACTTCCTCAGATCCCACACCTGAACTCCGTGTGCCTCAGGGACCACGCCCTTAATGCCGGAGCCTTTTGCAGGCACACTTCACATCCAAGCACCCACACATTACAGAGCCCGTCGCTGTCAGCAAGTGGTAGAGAAGGACTGAAACTAGGCACCTTGGTGTCAGCATCCAAATCAACACATCTGTCCTGGCTGGTCCAGCTGCTTCTGCCAAAGCAGATCGCTATATATTCAGATTCTTGTGAAGACGTCTGTTTCTTTGGGATTCTGGAGGCTGGACCTGCCAGCTTCTGGTGAGGAGGCCCTTATCTCAGTCTCTTGGTAGAGCACAAGAGGGTGAGAGGCAAGGGAAGGGTGCTAACTGCTTCATGGGGAGCCCATTCCTCAACATTAAACCTACCTGGGGCAACAGAATTAACTCAGTCACCTCAAGCACAGCCGCTGTTCTAACTGTTGCATTAGTGCTTAGGAACCTAGCACTATAGGGAGAAACCCACCCTACTTATTCATGTTTTCAGAATCAACCCTGGAAATTAGCCTGTATGATGGAGCTCTCACCGAGACAGAACTTTTGCACTGTTGTGAATGTCCACTTTGATCTGAGAGAGCCGCCATGATGGTTTCCAGATTCCCAACTGCATTTGGGAGGGATTTGCAACCAGATGAGAGGAAAGAGGTTATTTCTTGCATCTAAGCTGTTAGAAATGAGGGATAATTTTTCAATGTGTTTTCATTCTTTCTCGGAAGTGACAGGATAGCTATTCTATTTTCATTTTTAATGTTTTGACAATGGGCATTCTGATATATCCCTCCCTGTAAATCTCCACATGGAATTAACTTCCTTCATCTGTTCTATTTTCCCAAGGGAGCCTTGGCTTGGACCACGTGCTCATTATCTTCAATTTATTAATATCCACCTCTGTCCAACAGCAGGAGGCTGCTCTCCTAATGGGAACACAAAGAGTAAGGAACACAGTGTTCCTTTGAGATGAAATAAATAGGAAGACTGTGTGGGAAGTGTGGTGCTGGGTATTAAGGAGGGGAGGGTATCATCCATATTACAAGGAATAAAAACACCCTGTCCTCATGAAAAAGTGAGTCGGACCACTGAGCAGGAATCCCACCTCTGCCCGTCAGAGACAAAGCTTGCAGACTTTTTTTTTTTCAGTGACCCCTTTTGTCATACAAGACGGTCGAGAAAACGCTGGTTCTGCTCCACTATTCTTTCTGATCACTCATGCCGGAGCAAGAGCTTGGATTCCCACACACTAGGATTCTCAGGGCATCTCAATGAATTGTACAGAAGAGGAGGCCTAAGCTTCAGGGAAGAGCGTGAGTCAGTGACGTTGGAAAGAGAGAAGAGTCAACAGTGCCTAGAGAGCAGCAGGGTGTGTTCTGGAGTGAAGGCTGTGGTGTCAGCCAAATCAGACTGAGCCGGGTCACTGGTGGATTGCCTTTCCCAGACAGAGTTAAGAGGACTCAAGGGTGTTTTATGATGATGACAATGTGCATGAAGAAGAATGAGAATTCCCCAAGCTGTGTTTTTTAATATCTACCATTTATTTATTTATTTATTCTTTTATTTATTATTTGTGTATACTCTCTTACATAATAAGAGAGTATACAGATGCGGAATACACATATGGAGGTCCTAGGACAACTTTGAGTATCGGCTCTCTCCTTCCACCATGAAAAAACCTGGGTTTCAAGATTTTGGGGCAAGTGCTTTTACCTCCTGAGATGTCTTACTGGCCAATTTATTCTTAAAACAGTTTCTCTCAACTCCCATTTCCTCCTAAAATGAATCAGCAAAAAAAATCTTTTTTAATTCTTCCGCCTCTCCTCACACCCCATGAATTCTGAAGCTCCCTGAATTTCTGTTGTCTGGTGACCCAGACTACAACAAGAAAGGGCCAGGGATAAAAGGATGTTTGTAGATTCAGAGAGGGAGGAGGGAGGAATGAAGAAGAGGAGGAAGAAAATGAGGAGGGAAGGAGGAAAGGGAGGGGAACAGACAGACAGACAGACAGACAGACAGAGGAACACAGGCATGGTGTCTCCACATTGCCACCATCATTGTTTCTCATGGGTCCCACACACACTGCCCCTGCCACAGTGACCAAGATCTTAAAGTGACTCCTCAAGGTCCCCTCAGCACTTAATCCAGGGTGCCTGTTTCCTGACAAGGTATGGGTGCAGTGGGGCAGGCAGTCTTGTTTACCTCATCATAGCTCGTGTTCTCCCTGGGTGGCTGGGGGGTGTGGCACCCAGGCCTGACTACAAAACCAGAGCAGAACTATGAACCCTGAGGTGAATAAAGAAGAGACTTAGGAGAGTCCGGTATGGCTGACCAGGACAGACTCAGCTCTACAAATGGGAACTTTGTGTAAAGGAGTGAAATTCCCAGGGAAGGTGTTACTGAAAGAAAAGATGTGGGAGAGAGAGAACCACAGGCTATCAGAATCTAAGAGGGGACTAGTAGGGGACAGACCAACCACTCACGCAGTCTGCCAATGGCAAAGGGGCTGTTGGGTTCAAGATTGGAATCGGGGATTCTCATGGGGACTCCGCCTTTATCAATCAGGCACAGATACTGGCCTTACCCTTACAATTAAGCTCCTCAAAGAACCAGTTCATGTAAAATCGCCAGTCCCTATTGGTCCCAACCCAGTTCTAGTTCCCTAAGCACAGTCGCCTAAAAATCCCTCCATCTCCTGCAAAAACTGCTCATACATTCACTTCAATAACTTGCCCTGCTCCCAAAGCTGATTCTCCCAGAGCTGATACTCCCCTCTTTGCTCAGACAGGGAACCTTGTTCTTAACTTGGTGAAATCAGAGCTTCCTGACACTTAATGCCACTTCCCTTGGTCTTGTTAATGACTGCTGGCTGTGTTACCATTCTCAACCACCCTTCTATGAAGGCATCACTGTTCCTGGCAGCTTCACACCTACGAATAACTCCAATCATTGCCACTGGCAACCCGGAGTGTGGAATGGTTTGTCCCTCTCTCAGGTCTTGGGATTGGGCCTCTGTGTAACTCTTAATATACTCCCCTCACAGTATGTTCACCTTTGTAATGTTACCTTTGAACCTGACATTAGCAGCCAATTTTTAGTTCCACTAAATGATACTTAGTGGGTTTGCCTTGATGGCCTCACTCCTTGCCTTTCAGCCAGCACCTTTTTGGCTGAGAATTCTTATTTTTGCATTCTTGTACAGTTGGTCCCTCAATTGGTTTATTGCCCTTCAGAAGAGTTTTTTCATTTATGGGATAAGTCCACTGATTCCTCTCCTTCACTGGTTCACCAGTGAAGAGAGCACCTAACTGCCATGACCATCACAGTCCTCCTAGGTCTTGGTGCCATAGGCGTGGGGACTGGTGTTTCCTCATATGTTCTCTCTAAATCTGGGTATCAGGAACTCAGTATCACTATTGACAGAGATGTTCAGCATCTTCAACAAGGCATCAAAGACCTCTCAGATTCCCTCTCTTCTTTGGCTGAAGTCCTCCAGATTCGTAGAGAACTTGATTTACTCTTTTTACAACAGGGAGGACTATGTGCAACTCTTAAAGAAGAATGCTGCTTTTACATAGATAAGACAGGGATGGTTAAAGAGAGCATGAAAAAGGTCAGAGAAAGCCTTGAGAAAAGACAGACAGAGAGAGAGAGAGAGAGAGAGAGAGAGAGAGAGAGAGAGAGAGAGAGAGAGAGAATTGGTTTTCAACCACTCCATGGTTGTCAACCCTACTTCCTTCCATTTTGGGACCATTAATTGGGTTATTTTTATTTATTTCTTTTGGTCCCTGAGCCTTAAATAGGCTTACTAACTTTGTGAAACAATAGATAGATAATTTGGCAGCAAAACCTATTCAGATACATTATCATAAGTTAGCTATGGAAGATCACAAGACTCAAGACGAGGTTGTTACTCCATCTAGGGTGTTCCCAAAACCCATCTCCACTCAACCTAAAAGAGGGGACTTCTGCCCCTAGACCAAGCAGGGAGGGGCTACCCAGAACCTCCTCTGACTGGCAATCTAAATTCTTGCTTAGGTTTCAAGGCTAAGCACTGCAAGGGAATATAAATAAAAGTTAAAACTATCTTTCTGGGTTCCCTGAGGGACAAGCCTGACTGCATAGGGGTTGATGTCAAAAGTATCTCCTCTCTAGGAAAAAAGACATAGAGATGGGTATGGCCCCCAAGCCTCACTGAATGACAGGAGAACCAGAGCCATTACAAGGTCCCCTTTAATTACTGGGGGTCAGGCCTCTATCCCCACTTTTGCAAGATTAATATCGCCACAGTCCTTCTATACCGAGAGAAGGGAGGAGATGTCAGGAGCTTATACACTGAAGGCTTAAAATCAGCCATAGGCCTGAGTCTTAGATAAGAAACAAGTGAATCATAGACAGAGTCATAGTGACCTGTTCCCTGCTTCTTCACCCAGCCAACAACACTCTGTTCTGGAAGATATCTGTACTCCCCCTGAGAACACCTATGCTCCTGTGTCATAATCTCCCCCACATCTTGCCTCTATGTGTAGATAACCCCTGTGTGAAAAAATTAAAATCAGCGGTTTGATCAGACTACAGACAAGCCACCATTCTTTACATCTCCTGCCCTCCAGTCCTCTTTTCCAGGTCTTCTGATCCCAGTTCAATGCCCTGTGGGACTGGGGAATCCCCTCTCCTTGGGTAACAGTCTCTCACAATGACTGGCTTTGGTCCTCTCCTGCTGGAGACCAGGCAGCCTCTTACTTGGGGAAGTTGGTAAGGCAGGAACTTTGTGAGCACCTGTGTTCCCGGTAGCCTAACAAACCATGTTATAGCACATGTAACAAGCTAGGCACAGCAATTTGCAGGCACTCAGAGGCATCTGCAGACAAGTTCTGCTTTTATGTCTCCACGATGGACCCCAGACAGCTCCCTCATATTCCGGTGACTATAAAACATCCCTGCTAAGTGCAATCCTGCAGCCAAAGTCTCAGTCATTTGCCCACTTCCTTCCACTCCAGACTCTGCACAACATGTAAATATGATTGATCACAGAATTCACAACGCAGCCTCTTAGGTTTTGTTTCAAAGCTAAGAAATGTGAGTTGTGGATGCTTTAATATGCCTGAGGTGTAGAGTTCAAACCTTAACACTGAAAAAAAAGTATAAAGAGCTCAAACTGTGGGTATCAGAGATAATCAGAGTGCGTACTCCTAAATACGCAGCCAAATGGGTGAACAATTGGTTTATTTGTTCTTGCAAGTATTCCAATAAACTAGCTTTTTCAAGAACAGAAATATGAATGTACATTCATCATAATAAAAGTTTCCATATTTTAGACATATGAACCATAAGGCATTTATGAGTTTTGGTCAAGATCAATGACTCAGTTATTCAATTAAGGGGAAAAATATATTCGAACTACAAATCCACAGAGATCTGTGTCCAGCAGCTGGGAGGAGCAACCACATTGAAGTACTGTCAAAGTTTCTACTTCAAGAAGTGTAGGCTTTTTTTTTTAAAGGATGTGCTAGGCAACCAGAGGGTGACCCCTATGCCCATGCACACACAGGCAGCACTGAGTAGACTCAGTGGTTTTCAAAAAGAAATCCTACATGTGGGTGCTGGGAAGAAACATGGTGGGGGAGGAGTTCTATGGAGGAGTTGAAGGGGAAGAAGTGATCAAAGTACATGGTTTACATGTATGAAATTCTCAAACATTAATTTTTTTAAAGAGCAAATATATTTAAATCCCAAACAAGCAGCTTAAAACAAAATGACAGTGTTGAAATTGTTATAGTAAGCTGCCTTCTGCCTTCTCTGTACCAAGGTAAGCAAAGGAAACAATGAGCAAATGGCGTCTCCTCTAGAAATGACAAAGTATGGTGAACTCACATATTAGTCTCCTGTGGTGGCCATAACAAAATACCACAGACTGCCTGTTTAAATCACAGAAATTGTTTCTGACAGTTCTAGAGGCTGGAAGGCAAAGCCAGGCTGTTGGCAGGAAGGGTTTCTCCTGAGGCCTGTCTCGTTGGCCTGCGGCCTCTCTCCCTGTGCCCTAACTTGGCCTCTCTTACAAGCCACCAGCACTGGTATCTCTTCCTCATCTTATGAAGACATTCATCATGCTTGGTAACTGTCCCACTCATATGACCTCATTCAACTTTAATTATCTCTTGAAAGACACCATTTCCAACTGCAGTGACATTCGAGGTTACGGCTCTGGTGTGAATTTTGAGGAGGACACAATTCAATCTATAATGGTTCCTTACCAACCAGAGCAAAGCTCTAGAACAAAACATATTCAAACCTTACCACTCTATAATTATCAAAGCAGGAAGAAAACTCCTTAAATTTCTCCGGAATCACAAAGAACTATGTATATCAATATTCTGATCAATATTCCATTACAATTTTGTTAAGTCATATAGATGAAGACATTTTTTCAGAAATAGCAAGAATTTACCCTCCTGTTCTTGAATGAGTAAATGTCATAACTGTGTATAATTTTGTATTGGTGTACAAAGACAGGCTTCATTCTGACACCTTCCGTAATGGCTAATCCTGGTTGCTAACTTAACTATATCTAGAATAAACTATAATCCAGAATTGAAAGGCTCACCTGTGATCTAGATCTTGAGTCTGGAAGATACAAGTTTCTAACCTGGATCTTGGCTTGGAGATCTTAAGGCATAGTGGCTATGAATTCCAGGAGACTACAGCAAGGAGATCTCTGAGTTCAAGGTCATCTGGGACAAAGCAAGTCCCAGATCCAGGCATGGTAGTGCACACCTTTGATCTAGGCCACACCTTCTGCTGGAGATCCACATAAGGACATTGGAAGAAAGAAGATTCACTCTTCTTCACCTGCTTGCCTTGTGGAACTGAGCAACTACTAGATCCTTGAACTTCCTGTTCACAGCTGACCATTGTTGGGAGTTGGACTACAGACTGTAAGTCATCATAACAAATTCCCTTACTATATAGAGACTATCCATAAGTTCTGTGGCTCTAGAGAACCCTGACTAATACACCTTCCTATGTGGACATTACTTTGCTCATAGTTGGCTCCCACTATCATCTCTTGTTGCCCAGTTGGAGACACCCTCCTTCTCTCACATAGTCCCCCTTGTGGTGGTTACTCTTATTGTGAATTCCATGGGATCTAAAATCACTAGAACATGGGCATCTCGGATGAAGGCGTCTTTTGGTTAGGATAATTGCGGAGAGACTCTGTCGCCATATGAGGCACCATTCCCTGGAGGGGACTCTGGACTGTATAGAAATGAAAAGTGAGCATAAATATAAATGAGAAAAACATAAGTATCCACTGCTCTCTGCTTCCTGACTGCTGGTACAATGTGACCAATTACCTCAAACCCCTGCCATGGTAAAATCTTGACCCCATGATAGACTGTCTTCACCCCATGGTAGACTGACTTCCCCCATCATAAACTGATTTCCTCTCCCCATGATAGACTGACTCCCATCCATGATAGACTGACTCCCATCCATGATAGACTGACTCCCACCCCCATGGTAGACTGACTAACCCCCCCATGATAGACTGACTCCCACCCCCATGGTAGACTGACTAACCCCCCATGATAGACTGACTCCCCCCCCCATGGTAGACTGACTAACCTCCATGATAGGCTGACTCCCCCATGGTAGACTGAACCCCCATGTAGACTGACTTCCCCCCATGAGACTGACTCCCCCCCAATGATATACTGACTCCCCTTCATGATAGACTGACTTCCCCCATGATAGACTGACTCTCCTTCCCCCATGATAGGTTGACTCTCCTGCCCCCATGATAGGTTGACTCTCCTGCCCCCATGATAGACTGACTCTCCTGCCCCCATGATAGGCTGACTCTCCTGTTCCCATGATAGACCGACTTCCCTCCATGGCAGGCTGTAAGCTCAAACTTGATCCAGAATAAGCCCTTTCTTCCTTAGTTTGTTTCTGCCAGAGTATTTTATCACAGCAACAGGAAATGTAGCTAGTACACTCCACTTTCATGTCATATAGATTTTTTCCATTTAGATTTCACATAGAAGAGGAACATTTATATCTTCTAGAAATGACAAGGTAGATACACACATCATAACTCAACAATATGACTGCCTAAATAAGACCTGAAAATGGCAACACCTATTGGTATGCTAATGTGGATAGAAGTCTCACAAGGCCCAACTCCTAGTCAGAGAACTATAGTCATCTAATGACTGTCAAGAGGAGAAAAATTAGTCTGACCCAGGAACAAGCCTCCTAACTGGTTATCTAACACAAAGTGTCCATTCTGAAGCCATATACACATGAAGAACAAACCAAATTCATTTAAATATATACATATATGTATATATATATGTGTTTGTATGTGTATATGTATATTATGTATGTTATATACATGTGTATTATATATACATAATATACATATATTATATATTATTATATATTATAATCTACATATATAATATATGTAGATTATGTATATTGTGTATATTATATGTGTATATTATGTATATTATATGTATATTATATATACATCATATCACATATATATAAAATTTAATAATAATCAAAAAGAAGCGGTAATAAATTTGAAAGAGAGTGAGCAGGGAAATGGGTGATGTTAGTGGGAAGGGATATGGAAGGGGTTGGAGAGAGTAAAGGGAAGATAAAAAATAAACGACCCTATTTTAATTAAAAATCTAGCAAACTTTTGCTTTCTAAGTCTTTCTTATTTGCTTAATGTGATGATCTCTAGTTCTGACCATTTTTCTACATATAGCATCATTCTGTTGCCCTTTATGGTGCTCTTTCTCCCCCCCCCCACCTCTGGTTCTTGTTGACAGACACATAAGCAGGTCCATATATTGGCTTCCATGAATCATTCCACAGTAAACATGGATATGCAGACAACCATGGTCTGCTGGCTTATTGACATATTCACGGGGTATATTTTCATTTAAGTTGAAGAGCCCCACACTTACTTCCACAGTGACTAAAATTAATTCATATTCCCACCACCATTACATGAGGTTACTTTCTCTCCATGCATCAGCCAACATTAGCTTATTTTCCTGATGGTAGCCATTCTAGAAAAGATAAGATTATAATCTCAATATAATTTATATTTGCATTTCCATGATGGCTAAGGATATTGAATACTTTTCATATATTTACTGCACACTTATTGATTAGATATTAGAAATGAGGTTGATATTTAATTTTTTTGGAACTGTTTATATATTCTGGATATGAACTCCTGTCTGATGTAGAGTTAGCAAAGATTGTCTTCCTCGTGTAGTCTGGCTCTTTGTTCATTGTTTTCTCTTCTGTGTAGATGCTTCATAATTCTACATAATCTCTGTATATTCTTAATAGTGGAGCCCTTTTCAGAAACCCCTTGCCTTCACTTGTAACTTAAAATGATTTTCTTTAGTAGTTTCAAAGTAATGATCTTTAATCCATTTTGAATTCATTTTTTCCTTAGGGTGATAAGATCTAATTTTATTTTTACTGGAGAATATCCAACTTACCTAGTATAAATTCGTATAAATTGTTGGGGAAAACTTTTTCTTCATGTATATTTTCAGCAATCTACTTTAACTCATTGGCTGTACCTGTGTGAGCTCACTTCTGGGTCCTTTGTTCAACCATTGGGCTATGTGTCTGGCTTTCTGCCAACACCACAACTCTATAGTGTAATTTGAAACTGGGTGTTATGATACCTTCTCTCTATGCCCAGGGTTGACTTAGTTATTTGAGAACATTGTGCTTCCATGTGAATTTAACGATTGTTTTTCTAGTTCTGAAGAAATTGGAATATTGATGGGGATCACACTGAATCTATAGATCCCCTTTGGGGATATAACCACTTTTACACTATGAATTCTGACATTCTGTCTTCTTCTGTCTTCTTTTATGTCTTTCTTCAGTGTTTTGAAGTTTCTGTTATAGAAATCCGTCACCATCTTGGTTAGGCTTAATCATAGATATTTTAGAAGATATTTCAAATGGGATCCTTTTCTAGGGTTTTCTCTCGGTATGTCCATTGCTGGTGCATGAAGAAAATGCTGGTTTTGTAAGTTGTCATTTAGCCTTTCCTGAAAGTGCACATCAGACATAAGAGACTTTTCTGGTAGAGTCTCTATGGCATTTCAATTATAGAACCACATTATATACAAATAGAGATAATCCAGTGTCTCCTTTCCTATTAGTTCTGTGTATCTCTTCTTTTAGCATTATTTCTCTAGCTAAGAATGCAAGTAGTATATTAACTAAGAACAGAATGAGCACATAGCTTTCTCCCATTCTTGACATTACAAAGAATGTGTTGTGTTCACCATTAAAACCATCATTGCATTAGGGATGGTGTTGGTTTTAAGTTTGTTATTTGTAGCCTTCATTACACTTGGTTACTACTACTCAGCTCCTTCTACTGGTTTCACTTTAAATTATGTGTTTTAATATGACACTTTGGAAAATTCATCAGATTGGACCAGGAGTTTATATGGTAGTATAATAGTTGTGCAAATCCCAATATCCAAATAAATATACAGATTTACATGAATAATGTTTTACAATTACGGATCAAAATTTATTATTTGAGTTGTTCTCATTTTGGGTTAATAGGTAATTTTTAACTTATATTTATTTCCATTAATTTTAACTATTGATAGTTTATATAAGTATGATAATATGATTTTAACCTTTGTAGCTCTATAAACATACTTTCCTGGGTATATCTGGATATGTCAGCATTTTTTTTTTTACATTTCCAACATTATTTAATGTGCAATATGACTAGCTTATCAATAAATTATGGGCAATGTTGGGGCATGCCATTCTGTTACTCTCTGTGGTCCTTAAGAATTGGCCTCTGACTCTGCCAATCAACCTCTGTTTGTTCTGTTCCTACTGTGAAGTTGACTTCGTGTCCCATACCTAGCACATCAGCCATTAGATGGGTGTCCACTTCTGTCTTCCTGAAGCCATGCACAATCAAGATACCCTTCTATCTCACTCTTAATCCTAGCTTTCACCTCCCTCTTGACATTAAGACCAGAAGACAGCCATAAGCACTCTCATTAACTGCAGTGTCTGCCAATAAAGGATCAGAGAAAGATCTGTGTGACCCCTTTCTATCTTACATACCCCCATCTTCTTGATGACAATCCATGAGGTTTGGGGTACTGAGTCTTCATACCACCTGACCCCAGGCCCTTGGTCCACACCCCCACACACATTTTTCCTCACTCTATCTCTTCCTGGTTTCCTTATCTTTCCTGGACCATTCCCTTGATCACCTTCTATCTTTCTCAAAGGTCATGCACTAGTCTCCCACAGGGTCTGAGTGCTACAAGACAGGAGGATGTAGATGCTGTTCGGTACCAGTTATCTCCTGAACAGACTCCAAGAGCCTACCCCCCATGTAATAAATAGATTGTAATGTAATAAATTTTTACCCCCTATGTAATAAATAAATAAATTGCTGTGCTAAATGGCTCACTCTTCCTCAGCTAGACTAGGGATGCCTGACCCATTGGAAGTCCCAGGAGTATGTGAACTTCAGGGGGCCCAACTATACCCTATTTCTTGATCTGGTTGCTCATTAGAGAGATGATAGCTTGTGAGAATTTGGAAGGCTGATGAATTTTGATGTAGGATATTTTAGTTTGTGACACTCAAACATGCCTTCTTTCCTTAAATATGAGAAATTTTTTAAAAAGACAATTTAGAAAATCATAACAACAAAGAAAATGTCACTTGCCTTTTCTTTACACACTTCACCCTTGGCTCTTTGTGTAAGCACCTGTGGGTTCCTGCAGCCATACTTGCACCCTGTTTTCACTTAAGACCACTTAAGACCACAAGCTTCCCTATAAGTTAGTTGCTATAATTTAAAACTTTCATGGTCTCATACTTTAGCTACAGTTAAATATGGGCAAAGCCATTCCTCAAGCTGAGCTCTTTGCTAGGCTCCAGATTAAACAGACTCACTCCCGCTCCGGTTCTAGATCTCCTTTTAGTCACTGTGTATTAGAGAGATATAGCGGTCAAATCCCCCCAGAGGCCAGCTTCAGCCAGCTCAATAAAACAAGATCCCAAGAAATCAATCTCAAACTGACCTGAAAACTCTCTCCCTGCTGCTTAGCTTCCAGAGATCCAGAAATTGCTATGTAGGCTTCTGGGAAATACCGGACCTCAGTGGTTTTTACCCACTTCTGACCTTATATATTACAAAACCAACCTGCCAGACACATTATTTTTAATGGTACAATAGTGGTGTGGTAGTTATTGAAATAACCAACCACTTTATGGTTGGATCTGAAGCCTGCTCCCAAAAAGGTATTCGTGTATGTTACTATAAACTTGGTCAAAAGACTATTACAGGATACATCATAAGCCATGAGGGATATTCTCTTAAGATACTAAATAGGTGAGCCATCAAAGTAATATTTTTAATATTTATGTTTAGATGCATAGGTTAGAACTGGTCTCAGCCTAGGTCATAGAAATTTCTTTTGGCCGTGAATAGTAGTTAATACAAAGACTTGAAACTAAACTAATCATAACTGAGAACAAATGATTGTGGGTGCCACACATGGCCAGAAATAACTGGACTGGAGTCTGGTAGTAATAGTAATAATAATAATAATAATAATAATAATAATAATAATAATAATAATAAAATATTTAAATAAGACATTAGTGTTTCTGAAGAAAGCTAAAAGTAGGTAGTATGATAGATGATAGAAATTATATATTTTTTCAAGGAATAAATTTATGAGTTAGTCTTCTATTGCTGTGATAAAACACCACAACAAAAGCAACTTGTAAGAAAACATTTAATTGAGTTTACAGCTCCAGAAGGTTAAAGTCCTAACCTGATAGTGAAACAAAGGTATAATATCAAGAATAACTGAAAGCCCATGTCTCAAACTCCAAGCCAGGGGCAGATAGAACTAGCTCAAAATGGTGTGCATCTCTTAAAACCTCAAGCACACCCTGTAACACACCCCTTCCAACAAGGCCACACTGCCTAATCCTTGCCAAATGTTTCCACCAACTATGGGAGCCATTCTTATTCAAACCACCATGATAAATTAATACATTATTTTGGAAAGTTGTGGAAGAGAAGGTAAGAAGACTGTAAAAGCCACAGAACCAGGATGTCTGCTGTGAGGTTGTCTTTTGTATACGACAAGAAAACTGAATGCATGAAGTATCAAAGGGGACAAAACTAAGTAATACCTGAGCAATAGCAATCCCAGTTGATATGCCAATTTATATAGGGAAAATCTCTCAAGGCCTAATATCAAAATGAATAGTGTCTTAATTAGGGTCACTATTGCTGTGATGGAACAGCATGACCAAAAGCAAATTGATGAGAAAAGGGTTTATTTGGCTTGCACCTGTAAAATGTGCATGAGTGTTTGAAGAAGGTGGGGGTTATTATGATACCCTCCCTTACTCAGTCTTTGGATCAATCGAGCCTGAATTGCACTGTCTACTCCCCAACCACCAGTTACACAGGGTTCAACCAAAATTGCTAAACTGCACTTGAGAAGTCTTAGGGAAGCCACCCCCACCCCCACAGTCTCAGCTTGATATTAACATGTGGTTACAATGGGAATTATGTATCTGAAGTCTTGAGATATGGTAGCCTCTTAAAAACCAGAATACATTAGGCAGTATTTTGTTAAATAGTAAATATTTAATTTGCCCAGACGGGACACTCAGAATGGGAGCTCAGATGCCTTCTGGCTGTGAAATTGAAAAGGTTATCTGAATTCTCTGGGCTTCCATTCTCTCGAGGGTGAGGTGATGCATTGGAATATAATAACAATTACAATGTTTTAGAGAATAAAACAGCATACCCCAAATCTGAACATAACACCTGGCACACGCTAAGCTCTTAGTAAATTTTCTAATACAGCAAGAAAAGAATAAGACCCCAGAAAGCCACTAATCCCACTGTGAAGCTGCGTGGAAGCATTCATAGGAAATGGGTTATTTTTAGGAGTTAATAACTCAAGGACCCCTCTAGTACCAGCTCTCTAAAGCTCTCAGCAAGGTCGGGGTTCTTGGAGTCTGACATTGTGAATCCACACGTGGTTTTCCCATCACTCCAGGGGGACAGACTTTAACCAACAAGAAATGTGACTGTTCTCCTCTGACCAGACTGCTTTTCACAGAGACAAAAGAGGATCCAGTGAGATGGTGAACGTTGCTATGGTTTGGGTATGAAGAACCCCCAACTCCTGCTCCTATACTATAAAGGCACAGTCCCTCATGCAAGTTCAGAAGAGGCGCTTTGGGGGAGTGACTGGATCACAAGGGCTCTGCCTTAAGCAACAGATGAATTGATCAATAACATCAATTTGAACAGACTATTGAGAAATGATACGCTGTGAAAAGTGAGGCCTGGTTGGAGGAAGTAGGTCGTGGGGGTGGGACTTGGCCTGGTTGGGGGTGGGACTTGGCCTGGTTGGGGGTTGGACTTGGCCTGGTTGGGGTGGGGCTTGGCCTGGTTGGGGTGGGGCTTGGCCTGGTTGGGGTGGGGCTTGGCCTGTTAGAGGAAGTTGGTCATGGGCGTGGGGCTTGGTCTGGTTGGTCATGGGGGTAGGCCTTGGCCTGGTTGGAGAAAGTAGATCATGAGACTGCGGCCAGTCCTAGGTGTCTTTGTCTTGCTCTGGCCTTCACTGTTACCTTTCTCTCTGCGTCCTGACTGCCATAAGGTAAGCAGCCTCCTCCGTCATGCATTCCTGCCTCAGTGATGCTCTGCTCACCCGAAGCCCAAAGTGATGGAGTGAGGTGAGCCAACCATGTACCATATATAAAAGTGTGGTCATAAAAAAAAAAAAAAATCTTTCCTCTTTTAAGTGTGGTTCTCAGATACACATCACAGTAATGAAAGGAATAATCAAGCTTTCCCCTCCATTCGGCCCCTACAGGCTCTCAACTTCCTCCCTGCACACAGTAATATTCTTCTTTCAAGGACCCTGGCCAAAAACAGTCAGTGACTTCTTGCTATGCAGCAAGTGACATAAACAGTATCAGACTCCATATTCTTGTCCTCCAGTGCCCAGTCCCATCCATCTCTCTGGCTGCACCAATCATGACCTGATATTCCCTCCCCAGACTGGCCCAGCTCCATGGTGACTGAGCCTGAATCCCATCCCATGCATTCTCCCAGCTACAGTTGTACAGTTTCCTACCTCATTCTGCTGGGTAGTTTTTGTCAACTCTGCACAGAATCACTGGGGAAAAGGAAACTTAATGTGAGCAATTGCCTCCATTAAATTGGCCCTCGGGCATATATGGGGCACGTTTTTTTCTTAATTGCTAAACAATGTAAGAGGACTCAGTCCACTAAGGGTGGTACCATTCCTTAGGTAGATGGACCTAGGCCATATATGAGCAAGCAGAGGAAGCAAACTTGTAAACAAGGTTCCTTTGTGGTCTCTGCTTCAGTTCCTGCCTCCAGGTTCCTGTTTGAGTTCCTGCCCTTAATAATGGAAGGATGGACTTATAAACTAAGTAAACCTTTTCCTACCTAAAGATAGTTTGGGTCAGTGTTTTATTACAGCATCAGATAGGAAAGTAGGAAGCTCATTCATCTCCTACAATTCAACTGCTCTCTGCTCTGTGGAGGTCTCATTTATCTTCTCTGCTTATATTTCTCAGTCATCTTAGTCTTTTAACTCTTAGCTATTTCTTTTATATGATACTGAACTACTCTGTCATTTTTATGTCAATCTCAATCCCTAGATCCACTGCTAAATTATAATCATTTAAGGCTAGGAAGGCCATGGACAGCTTGAATTTTGCAGATTACCCACTAAAATGTTTGTTAAATTTTGTTACTTTTAATTGTATCCAAAAGATAGCTCGAGTCAATTCTTGTGGATTCTGTCTTAAAGTATAATTCAAATATTGCCTTAGCAATATTTCCTGAATGCTTTTTTTCTATTCATTTTGCTGGTGAGACTCAAGATGATGTTTACAATACATGTGTATAGTAATGTCGACTGGGAAATCAGTTGCACAAATACAGGGTGCAGACAGGCAATGGTGAACAATGAGTGGTGTACATGTTGGGGCTTAAGGAAGCTAGGCTTGTTAGGACAAGAATGTTCCTTAACACTGTATGTGTTCATGGACAATGGTGCCAACCCAAAATACATAACCATAGTTCAGAAAACTTTGAATCTCTGTACACAGTTCTAACATTCAATGAAGGTTGGCAAGTAGTGACTTCATGAATCTGGGGTCTCAGCAGAGCTTGAAGCATTCCATCCACCTGCCTGACTTCCCCTCTCCTCTTTCTCACCCATCTCAGTCTCACCCTGGGGAGTTTTATTCAAGGAGTACATGTGAAGGATATCTCCCACTGGAGGTAATGCCCATCCCCATCAGAGAAGACAGTTGGTAATACATTGGAACACTGTGTGTTCTCAGCCCTAGAGGCAGTATGAGTAGAATATGAAGTGTGGGAGCCAAGGATGCTGATAGGTATGCAGAATGCACGGACAGCTCCACACCACAGGCATCAGTGATACCAAGGGCACAAGCCTTTGTCTCTAAGGAGAGAGAACAGGCTATAGTACAACCCATGGGTTTACAGCCTGGGCATGGGACAGGTTGTAAGGAGGTAGAGCACAAATGTCAGGCTCTAATGTGCCTCACTCACATTCCATATTAAGTAATCTGCTCTTATCAAAGTATACCAGATAAATGGTTACAACTATAGGAAGAAAAATTCCAAAGAGGTGGGGCAGACAGAGCAGAAAGAGAGAGGAGAGAGAAGAGGACCAGGAGAAGAGAAAAGGGCATGGGGGGGAGAGAGAGAGAGAGAGAGAGAGAGAGAGAGAGAGAGAGAGAGAGAGAGAGAATGTGTTATTTGTAAAGTCCATAAACTCAGCTGTGCAAAACTATTAGCCCATGAAAAATTAATTCTAGTTTTCATTCAGTAGCAACTGACATTAAAATGAAAATAAGACCACTCAAGTAATTTTGAGCAGCGCCATCCCCGTCAAGCCAGACTGGTGGACTATCTGGGGAAGGTGCTGTCTGTCACCAGGCCCATGAAGCAGAAAAACAGTCATTTCAGAGGGCTTGCAAATCACCCGAACAGCAGACTGTTTTCTGTTCACTTTCCCATTTAAAAGCATTCAAGAATCAGTGCGACGGAAAGCACCACTCAGAAAATTTAAGATAGAAGGTTTATTGGTTCTCCTCAGACCAAAAGAGGAGAAATAAGGCAGCAACCACGGAGCAAATGAAGTGTGCGCTTCCCTCAGTGGTACCTAATGAATGGGCTAGACGGCCGAGTGACTCAGCTGGGGTCTGAAAATGAGCTGTGCACGCCTGATTTGCAGCTGTAAGCAGTGGGTGCCAGAGCTGAAAACAGGGTCCTGCTTCCTGACAAATAAAAACACTGTCTTGGAGAAAACATGGGTGTGTGCTGAGAGAGGCTGAGACTGCTGCTCTAAAGACTGACAGCCACAGACACCCAGTCCCCAAGGGAGCTGGGACATCATTCGGAAAGAGTCCACCTGTAGAGATCTTCCAGTCAAATCCTGGACTCTGAGACCCCTAGCAAGCTAGGCTTGATTCTTGTCTTCAGCAGATCAATAGTTTGAGAGAGAATAAGTAAAAAAAAAAAAAAATGTTCAATATGGTCACTAGGAAGAGAAATAAAGATATCTAGGGATCTCCCATCTTCTGCTATGTTGTGATATAAAGTTTTAAATGAAGAGCAAGGGGTATACATAGCTGAGCAGTTCTGGTCAATGTAGTCTAGTCAACCACTGGTATTTCATTGTCTGGCTCCTAAGGCCTGGTTAATCCTACAAGTTGTCAGCACCTTAGATACTCTTTCTAGGAGAGAAACTACCCCTCTGGGTGATACAGGGGCCCTAGCCCTATTCTCCCCCCCAGAACAAGACTCTTGTGAAAATTCCAATTCCTTGGGTTCCATCTGAGAGCTGTAGAGCAGTGCACACGTCTCTCTTTAGAATATCTTCACTTCTGTCTGGATGGTTATGATTCTTTTTCTATTTGGAGGTGGGATTCTCCAAGTTGACAAGCATTGACAAGAGCAAGTAAATGTCTGATGAGGGACATAGTTTTTAGAGGTCACTTCACTTCGGGGTCACTTCTGAGTTAGGACGGGAGGCCCTGCCTATGAAAAAAACATCAAAGTGAAGTCAGAAACTTAATCATGTTCTTGGCTACTTTCACGGCAGAGTCCACTGAAGGAAGAACCATCAATCACAAAGGTTCAAAGATTGGTCTGGTTTTTCTGTGTCCCATTTGCTCTTTGTCATTCCCAAAAGTTTGACTTCTTGTCCGATTTCCCCAGAGTCCTCTGTCTCTGAGACCACAGACAAGAGAGGAACCAAATATCCAACGACGATGAGATAGGCATGGCTGAAGACTCACAGCCACGTGTAGCTCCAGTGTGAGAAGCCATCAGTATGAGAAAGCCCAGAATTCTAAGTGTTCTTAGAGAAATGGTGTGGGGCCTGGGCAGTGAAAGCTAATGGAGGAAGACGGGGTGTGTGCCACAAAGGATGGATACCAGCTACTGCTGTCGCTGAATGAAAGGGTTTCTTGTTTATTTACCTGTTGTCATAACAACCAAAAGTCAGATCAAATGCATGATGAGCCTGGGTGTTGGTGGTGTCACTCACCTGTGTGGTATACGATACCACTGCATCCTGGATTCTGAAGACCCAGCCCGTGAACTGCAGGCATGCCACCGTGCCATGCGATGCTAGCAAACACTTCCTGAAACAGACCTTGGCTTGGATTGCGGACAGCTGTGTGCTATTGGCTACAGTGTCCTTACTCTACACTTAATTTAGATTTACTTGACATTTTTCCTGTCTCTCCTCCTCGGGATGTTAGCATCACATCAGTGTGTCCTTGGATTATATTCTGTTACAAAAGTTGACTTTAAAAATCATCAGTTTAGTTGCTGACTTGAATTTCATGTTTTAAATAATCTATACCTTTTAAATTGAACTGTTCCTATATTCAAATATTTGTAGGCTTATTTATTTATTCACTTTATATCCAAGTCCCAGCCCCCCCTCTACTTCCAGTACCCCCTCATGCAGATCCTCTTCCTTTCTCCTTTGAGAAGGGGGAGTTCCCCCTTTGGGTATCACCTCACACACAACATTAAAAAAAAGTCATTGAATAAATTTTGTCTTGTGACTAGGGCAAACTTTTCAACAATTTCCAAAATCACCCTGAAAATTCTGTATTATTAATATGAAAAATAATTCTCAGTACTGGCAATTATAATCAAAGTATCAATCAAGTCTGAAAACATTGAAAATGTTCACCTTGAGGTATCAAGTATTAGGCCAAGACTTAGTCCATTATGTATAAATAATCAAGCATATCCATGTTACAAGTAAGCACATTTAATTTCAAATTTATAAATGGCAAAATTATATACACCAGAGAATTCATTTAAAATGCATTTATTTGTGGTTTATTATTAGTAAATGTTTGCTTTATACACCTATTAACCTGACATTATGTAACAATTTCTAGATTGAAAAAGGGTCACAGGCTCAACCAGTTTAAGAAACTACAGAGATGGCACAGCCATTAAAGGCTATGCTCACAACCAAGAATATAAGAAGCCCTGTTCTTCGTGCATAGATTGCTTCTTTAGCTATACCAGAGCGTCTTAGTTTTATGAAGTCCCACTTGTCAAGTAGAGTCTGCCATGTTCCGAAAGTTCTTTCCTGTACCTATAACTCGCCTATGTTTTCTTCTAGCAGTTTTAGTATTTTGTGGTTTCAAATTGAAGTCTTTGGTCCATTTTGGAATCATTTTCTTGTACAAGGTTATAGATACAGATCTAATTTCATTCTTGTACATCAAGCTTCCCCACTTCCATGTGTTCAGGATGTGTTCCGGATGCTTTGAGCATCTTTGTCAAGCATCAGATCACTGTAGTTGTGTGTACTCATGGGGTTGTTTTGGCTTGTTTTCACTAATCTACATGCCTATTTTTATGCCATCACCATATTGTTTGTATTGTAGCTCTAAAGTGTATCTTGAAACTTAGAATAGATGTCTCTCCAATATTCTTCTTTTTGCTTAATTTAAGTATTTGGAGTCTGTCCTGGTTCTATATGAGATCTAGGAATATTTCTATTTAATGTTGTGAGGACTTTGTCTGGGATTGAATTGAATCTATACATTGCTTTTGATACAGAGTAGGGGAGAATCTTAGTCAGATATGCATCTGACAGAGGATTGATATCCAGAATACATACGTGTGTGTGTGTGTGTGTGTGTGTGTGTGTGTGTGTGTGTGTAAAAGAAGAAGTCAAAAAGCAGAGTTAGGATTACCCAGTTGAAAAGTAGGCAGTGGGTTAACAGACAGTGCTCAATACAAGAAATAAGAAGGCTAAAAAGCACCTCGAAATGTATTCATTGTCCATGGCGATTAGGAAGATACAAATCAAAACAACTTTAGGTTTCATCTCACCCCAGACAAAATGTGTAAGATCAACACAACTGACAACAAATGCTGGAAAGGCCGTAGAAGGAGGAACCCTCATTCACTGTTGATGGGGATGCAAGCTGTGGAAGTCAGTGTAAAGAATCCTCAAAGTCATACCTTCAGTGAAGATACGCTACTTGGGCTGACAGCGTTCCCCACAAGACCCACACACTAACACAAAGCATGAGAAACAGACATTTATTTGAGTAGTTGTTGGTCAGGACAGTCCAAGAGACTCAAAAACAATATAGGCTGTTGCTGTTGCCCTTGGCTACCTTTCAGAGGTTGAAGGTAAGTCTCTATAGCTGCAGGCACCATACACTTCAGACACAGGGCTTACAGAATTTAATTTGGGGCTGGAGAGATGGCTCAGTAGTTAAGAGCACTGACTGCTCTTTCAAATGTCCTGAGTTCAATTCCAAGCAACCACATGGTGGCTCACAACCAACTGCAATGTGATCTAACACCCTCTTCTGGTGTATCTGAAGACAACTACAGTGTACTCATATACATACAATAAATAAATAAATCTTTGAAGAAAAAAAGAAAGGAAGAAAGGAAGGAAGGAAGGAAATTTGATCTGGATCTAGCCTGAAAGTCTCTTTTTTGTGGTCTAGCTTTCATAAAATCAGAAAGGACTGTGGAAACTCCTAATGGGGGGGGGGAGACAATTAATAGTCCTATCTAAATATGATACCCATGAACCACAACAATGACCTTCATGGCAAGATATCACTAATGGTAAAATAGCACTCATATGTTGGTAGTAACCAACCTCATAGAATTGGATTTATATTTTTAATTGCAGTTCATTCAACAGGAAGGAAACCATGCCTTGTACTAGAAACCTAGTGATTTACCATGGACTAGTGAAGTCATGGATGTTAACAGAACCTACTACCACCACTTTTCCAGATCAACTTAATTCCTATCTGCATCCTAAAAACATATCCCTATATGCACAGATAAATGTGGTCCTTTTCCCATATCAAAGAAAGGTCTCTTTATAGCCAATAGAGACCATTACAGAAAACTGAAGCTGGTCATAAATGCAGAAATAAATGAATTTTCTACAACACAACTCCAGCATCCACAACTCAGGGAACATTGTGTGAGAGGGGGTTGAAAGGTTGTAAAAGCCAGAGGACAAGGAAGTCTGCTGTGAGAATGTGAATCCTAGAAATTAAAAGAAAGACACACATGTGATACCTCAACGATATGGCTGCTAAAGAAGACCTGAATGACGACCATGTCAATAGACATGCTAACTGGGAGTGGGGAAATCTAATGGGATTCTACCTCTAGACAAAGAACTGTAGGCAACTTATAATTGACTGCTGAGAGAGGGGGGATTAGTCTATCCTGGGGATGAGCCCCCCTAATTGGTTATCCAATAGGAAGTGGTCAGTCCCAAAACCTCATATCTACAAGCCACACTACACAGATCAGCAGGTTTAATTTATATATTTATGCATATGTGTGGATGCAATAGTAATCAAAGAAAAGAGGTTGTCAGTTTGAGAGGCAGTGAAGGGGGACATGAGAAGTGGGGAAGGAAGGAGACATGGGAGGGTTTGGGGTTTGGAGGGGGGAAAGAAGGATGACATGATGTAATCATATTTTTTTTTTAAAGTAACAAACCAGGAAGAAAAGGAGAAGGCAGCAATGTTTTAGAAGATTGTTACCATAACCACAGGGAGAGGTGTTACCTACAGAAAAGTTTTTGAGGAGAAGCTGAAGACACATGACCCATCTGGGTAACTCAGAGTTTTATCATTTTGTCAGAGTTAGTGAAGCCAGAGGGTCCATTTAATCACTCAGTCACAAAAACTACTAAGAAAAGTTTTCCTGACACTGACAATGAGGCAGACTCCTTTAAGGGCCACACTACAGGGGTGGAGGTTATAGTATTGTAGATAAATGGGGCTCGTCTCTAAATGCAAGAGCAAGGGAAGATTTTTTCAGTTAAGGACCAGGATAGGGGTGAGTAGAGATAAAATTACCCAAAGAAAACATTAAAGCTAAGGAGGTCTTGTTAGATGGATCCAGCAGGATTGTTGCTGAATCGGACCAGGTGATAAGATGTGGGGAATAGAGGGGAGGAATTTGATTGGATACAGAGTATGGAGAATTTTCACTTAATCAACCCCTGAGGTCAAAACCGAAGGTCAGCACCTAGGAAGATTAGATTACCTTGAGCAAAGCTAAAATCAGATTACCTTGACTAGAGCTAGGGGGAGGAGGGAATCTTGGAGAGTGCTACAGTCTGAGTCATGAAAGCCCTACACAGGCTCCTGTGATCAGTCCTGGTATCCTCAGCTTGCTGCTGGTACTATCGGGACCTTACAAAGCTGGGGACCAGTGGGAAAAAGTTAGGTCACTGTCAGCATGGTCTTGAAGGAGATATTCGAAACCTTTTTATGTCTTTCGATGTTTCCTTGCCTTTGTGAGAAGAATAAGCTTTTGTGAAAGCAAAAACTATGTTTTAATCATTGTGCCTAAGATATCCATGAAACAAAAATGCCTGAAACTTGCAAGCCCCTTGCCCAAGGACAGATAACTCCTGAAATCCTGGAGGCTATTTTTTATCGGAGATAAAAGCCATACTGTCACTCCCCCTAAGCAAGTTTGTTTGACCCAACTCCACCAGAGGAGCTTGATTACACTAGTAGGTGGGCAGTACATAGACAGGAAGTACGTCAGAATGAATGTTTGTCTCTGATTGGCTGTAGGCAGGAGGTACACAGGCAGAAAGTACGTCAGGATACTTGCTTGCTCCTGATTGGACCTGATGGGAAATATGGTGGCCTTGTGGTTTTGACTTTTTAAGCCCTTACAAAACATGACTTGTGGCCATTTGCCGGGGATCCTGGGATGGACCTAGCTAGAGTCCCTCAACCTGCCCAGTGTTTAATTAAAGTTTGCTTCAAATTTGGCTTTCTTGGCTTGTGGGATTAACACTTTCTCTACTATGTACCCAACACCATATATTGTGCTGACACAGGTCCAAAGTAGGTGATCAAGAAACAGGGGGTTTAAACCATGAGCCAAAATAAACCTTTTCCCCGCTTTCATCTCATATATTTTGTAGAATAATGCAAATCTATCTCAGAATTAAACCAAATTCACTGACAGTGGTTTTTGAAAGCATCGCTAATCCTTGTCTAAGCTGCATCTTTGAACTGGGTTGCAGATACCCTACGCCCAAACCCTAAGCAACCCTACTTTGGGCTTTTTCTTAAAACATTTGCCATTAATTTCTGCTTGACTTTCTACACAATTAATTTTTCTCCAAACCCCTAGAGACCAAAACAGTATCTTGCCTGTTTTTTAAGGCACTTTAACTTTGACAGGCACCAATCAGGATTTCTTACCGACAAATGATATAATTTCCACCCCTCCTTTCTGGTTCAGAGCTATAAATACCACCAAAACTTTGTAAAACCTCACAGCAGTTTTACAATTGCTGGAATCTGTGTTTTCCAAGATTACTTTCCTAATTAGCCCCAAGCTAACGTCATTTTCTGCACTCTCCACTAGGTTGATTTTATTCTCAACAGTCATAAGACATTTGATTTTAAGTCTCATTTTCCAATCTGGAGTGGTTTGAATCTGAAATGATCCCCCAACAGCCTTTTATGTCAGATGCTCCTTTACCAGCTGATCGTTCTATTTGGGAAAGAGGAGCCTAAACAGAAGCAGATCATTAGAGAAGGGTCTTTACCTGGCCTCTGGTCCCTGCCATTCTCTGCATCTTCTCCTGTGCTAGGACAGGCCTCTACCACACAATCCTCCACTGACTCTGCTATGCCTTTCCTGATAAGATGGACTGAAACCGTTTGAAGCAGACAAAATAAAGCTTTTTCTATTAAGCTGACCTCATAAAATATTTTAGTGGCAGTGCACAAAAGTAAACAATGCAAAAAAGCAATGTCAGAGCAGTGTGCTCACTGCTGTGTCTAAACCAGACCCATGGGTCTTGGCCTTTGGAACTGCTTGTGGGAGGAGTTGGAAGAATCTGCAAATGCAGGCTGCAGAAACCCTAGAATTCCCTAAGCAAAGCTTAAGGGCAACTCTGACAAGAGATTGAAAGTGGTCATTCACGTCGCAAGATCTGCCCACATTCAGTCAAAGAAAGTGCCCATATTCTGAAATTTGGGGTGAGACTAAATTAAAAAATAATGAACTAATCAATTTTGGCAGAGAGAATGTCAAAGCAGCACATCATGGCACCATGCATGTTGAGCTATTGACTTTAATAATAGCCTAGACTCCAGCCCATTCTCACCACCAGCTTATTCTATGTAGGGAAAAAAATGTCTTCTATATTTCTGAGGCATCTGAAAGCCAAATAAATACTCCCACTCTTCTCCTTCTCTTAACTGAAGACCTGAAATCAACTTATCCATAGCTCCCTGCTTATGCTGATGTGGTTTTACTATGTAGTGTCCCATGTCAACCCACCATTATCTTTTGAGGGAATTCTTGCCCAGAAGAAGATTCTGTAGTCTGTTTCAGGAGCCTCGTGAAAATCTATTTACACAAATGATAGATGACTGGGCAGAATGATCTTATGTTTAGGTTTTAAAATAGCTGTTTACTCCTTGGTCTACTTCAAAGCTGGCCTTGTTGTATGTGTCATGCCTGAGTCATGTAATCCCATTTTTCTCAACTCCAATTATCATCTTTCCATGCATGAAAAAAAAAACCTACCATAATATACCCTTAAAAACTTCACTAATATTTAGGTCCTCCTTCCCTGGCACTCAACTAACCTTTGGAGCAATCCTAAAACTATCAGTGCTATGGAGTTACTATTCTGCAAGGCTTCACATAGTCACCAGGGCTCAGCTTGACCCACAAGTTCATCTGGTGGTCCTTTAAAAGAATATCACCCTTGCTGGTACAACATAGGAATGGCTGCTATGAATATCCTGGGCCTCTCTGGACTGTCGTTAGTGGAAGTGAGTGAGAAGCCACTCAGACACTTGGATGCTCAGTTTGTAACTGAAGATTATGAATACCCAGACCATCCTCACAATTGACATCCACCCCACTCCTGGGTTGTACATATACATCTCCAACCTGAAAACCTGACATTGTAAATGCATCGAAGTCTAAAAGTTTGAGCACTAGCCTGGCATTACAAGTTGAAAATCCCACCCCCAACCCCATGATAGGTTGAAGTAAAACATAGGCACTAAATATACCTAATGTCACATTCAGGCTATTGTAGGAGGTCATACGTTAAATTTAAGTGAATTTTGTGTTTAGACTTAGGTCTCTTCCCTAAGATTTTAGATTATAAGTGTTCAGATACTCCAAAATGTAAAGTCTCCAAAAATACAACTTCTGGTCTTAAGCATTTTAGATAAGGTATCCATAACCCATAGCATCCCTCAGGGGACCCTGTATGGCAACATTTGAGAACAGGAGGCCGGGACAAAAGGCATATGGCATTTTTTTTTTCATGATGAAGATTGAGCTCTGAGTCAGGACAAAGGACAGCGACACAGCCTGGGACTACATAAAGAACCAGGGAGTGGAAGGTCACATGTTCCTAAATCCAAGACAGGATTCCTCCTGCTGTTTAGTGTTAATGGACAGGAGCAGGCTCTGAGGGCTCCCCCTTCCCATTCACTGTCTCCCTTCTCCACCCAGCAGGCCTGCCCTCAGCTAGCCTTGATGGGATGAGTCTGGAAAGAAAGAGCAGGATAAAATAAATATTGCCGGGCTCATTACACACTAGGAGAGCCTGTGGTCTAGCTGCTGGATCTTGAGCCTTGAGTTTGGGTTATCAGAAATACTTTATACTCCACATAATTTTGTCTCTATTCAGGACTTAAGGACTACCCAGCCGGGAATGATTAATGAGTTCCCAAGAATCTTCCTGTAGCAAACAACAAACCCATGGTTGGGAGATGGGTGACTGTGAATGACTTGTCATACCCCAAACAAGATCAGAACTATGCCTGCCATGCATACTTCTTGGAAACTGCCAACAGGGCTGAGTTGGCAGTGTTGATTTTACCAACTTTTTCACATCTCAGAAAACAATATTTCAGGAGAAAACACACTACAGATCACCCCTTCCACTCTCCTAGAAACCTTGGGGACGTTAAGTGGAGAACTTCTGTTGAGACACAGGAACAAAAATTCAAAATCATCTGTCTGGGGTGAGTGACAGAAATCCCCAAGCCACTGAGGTGTCTTTCCAAGTGTGTCTCACTTTACCTGCAGCTCGGCAGCTTCTCCTGGCATGCCACCAGCCAGCATGTACAGTTCATCAGGAGGCTGCCTTGAAGGCTTATCAAACCAATCTCCGTTAGCAGCTATTTAAAGGCTGCCCCTTGCCACAGGTGCAACAGATTATCTATGCAAATGATGAGTCTATGAACAACCTGAAGGAAGTGGAGTCTGAACCTGTCCATCCAGTTCCTACAGCTCCCCTAGGTACAGAGCAATCTAGGTCTAGAGGCTGTTGATCTCATGTCCATTAAAAAGCAAACAGGGCCCGAGAGGTAGCTCAATAGAACACCAAGAGTCAAGGGTTCAACTTCCAACATCAGATAAATAGGACATGGTGACATATGCCCATAATCCCAGTGCTAAAACAATAAAGGCTATACAATGAGACTTTCAAGGTCATCCTCAGCTTACTTTTAGTAAATCCAAGGCCAATCTGGGCTACAAAGAGCTTTGACTAAAAACAGGATGATCTTCTTCTTATCCAGGTCCCTCTCCACTGAGCCCTGTGAGAGGGCCCTTCCTGGTTCAGGCATTTGGAAACATTAAGTAAAGGTTCAGGGCATCTCTCAATAAACTGATGCTGGTATTCTGAGTCTCAGAACAATGAAGGATCCAGCAAGTGTACATGAGGAGCAACGAGAGGGCGGCTCTGAATTCCTCAGCAGCTGCAAGCTTCCTTTGTGCTTCCCCATGCTTCTTTCTCAGCATCCCGGGCACAGGACTCAGTTGCTCTGCCCACTGTTTCTTCCTTCCTTGATGAAATATTTATTGAGCAACTACTTTCAGTAAGAGGGGGACTTTGACTCCTAGCTGGATCTCCAGCTTGATAGAAACAAAAAAATAGATAAGCACCCATAAAATATTTAATAATGATGCAAAGGCCAGAACAAGCAAATCAGAAATAATTGATAGCTGTAGGATTCAGGGCAGAGAAGGAGCCACGAGGGTCAACACGCATGAGAGAGAGTTTCTAGAAGATACCAGACAAGATGACCTTTAGGCAGTAGAAAGGCTAGACAAGGCCATCTCTGGGGCAGCAGAAAGAGACGAGGAAAATGAGCTGGTAGGGTTTGCTTTGTTTTGTTTTAAACACAATATAGCCTTTTATTTCTTTCATTGGCCTGTATTCATTGTGGATAATGCTGGATTCCATAAGACGGTTTCAAGTGTGTCATATGCTTAGTTCACATCCAGGCCGTGCTTTCTCCCTCCCCCACTTCCCCTCTCTCGCTGACATCCTTCCTTCTGCTTTCATATCGAATGGGGGCAGCAGTGCTTTGGAGAAGCAGTGACATTGTGCTGAGCCTGCTATGGTGAATCACACTGGGCCCTCCAAGGAGAAAAGTGAATTCAAATCAGGCTAATGGTCGGTGGAGGGCTATGGCTACTCCAGGCCCACTTCTCATTCCCCTCCAGCAGAAGCCATCAGAGAGTGTGCCACCCCAAAGCCATTGCTGGATTTCATTTTTCTTCTTAAAACCCGGAAAGGAGATAGGATATCATTAGGATAAACTACTGAAGGGCACAAAGTACTCAAGATAATTTGACTAAAGGGAAGCTACTGAGTTGAGAGGACAATAGTACAGCAGTCAGTAGTACAGAGGCCAGCAGTAGAGCGCTTGCCGAGCTTGAGGCCCTGGATTTCATGATCCCCAACATTATTTTTTGAAAGAAGGAAGGAAGGGAAAACTACAACAAAACATATTTTAATGGTTCAAATTTTTTATAAGCACACAAATGTAAGAGAGGTCACAATTCCTTATTTCCCCTAAATCAAGTTACATCCAGTGAAACAGAAAATTCCAGAAAGAGACAAACAAACACACCTCACTTAACATGTGCCCATGGTAACATCCCAAGCAGGTAGAGAAAGACAATTCTTTCAAAAGAAGGGGTGGGTCGATGGAAGTCATTGTCTTAAAAAAAGAGGTTACGGTTAGGGTTCGGGTTAGGGTTCAGGTTAGGGTTAGGGTTCAGGTTACGGTTAGGGTTCGGGTTAGGGTTCAGGTTCGGGTTAGGGTTCGGGTTACGGTTAGGGTTCGGGTTCCAGTTCGGGTTCGGGTTCAGGTTCGGGTTAAGTGTCCTCACACCTTAAAAATAGTAAATCCCAGAGAGGCTGTAGGGCTACAATATTGCATAAGACTTCTAACTTTGAAAAGGGGGAAAAAATCATTTAAAAAAAAGGACACTCACCCAAAAGAAGATCAATGAGGTAGAATAGAAATTAAGGGGATAAAATGGGGGAGGGCTTTCTTTATTAAAGTAGAGATCACTCACACACACACACAGAGAGAGAGAGAGAGAGAGAGAGAGAGAGAGAGAGAGAGGGAGAGAGACAGAGACAGAGAGAGAGAGAGAGAGAGAGAGAGAGAGAGAGAGAGAGAGAGAGAGAGAAAGAGAGAAAGAGAAAGAGAGAATGAATATATGAGAATTCTGCCAAGGCTCAAGGCACATGAGTCCCTTCAGGATGCTATAACATGTTGATACAGCCTAAGTGATGTATAACCTTCGGACACTCACCTGTCAAGTTCTGAAGGCTGATAAATCCAAGATGCCTGAAGATGCTGTCCCCTAAGGACTCAGTGGTCAGCTGACTACCTTCTGTTCACCCCATTCTCAGAGGGTAGAAAGCCTACAGATCTCTCTGGGTGTTTGTAATGCCGGGGCCCAGCTTTAGGAAGGTTCCGGCTTCAGCATCCAATCTACTCCCAAAGTCTCTACCTCCAAATTGTATCAAATGAGGGGTTAGGATTCCACAGTGTGAATTTAGAAACTGTATGTTGTTCACTTGCCCTCTGATAAAAGAGCTTGTCCAGAATCCTTGAGGGATGTCTTCAAAGCAGTAATCTAACCAACTCAAAGGAACCAGAAAAAAAATGCTCATTTTTGGCAACTCATGAAGAGGGAAACCTAACATTCAGCAAATACACAGATTTATGTGAGTTCATCAGTAAGCAGAGAGATGTACATTACAGCTACAGTAAGACGTGTGTCCTTCAGAATGGCTAAAATGAAATAGTCTGACAATAGCATGAGTTGACAAGGACCTGGTGCAACCAGAAGTCTCATACAATAATGACAAATGAGTAAATTTATGCAAATTTGTTACTGTTTGTTACTTTTAATCTTTTATTTTTACATGCTAAAAAATTTATTTGAGCTCAATGTCTGTCTTAAATTTTATATCTGTATTTTACTAAGTTGGGGTTTTTAGTTGTCTCAGACAAAATATTAATGACTGTTTAAAGCTAGCCTTCATTTGGCAAAAATCTCTACATTCAGAGAAACCTAAAGTTGATAGTACCATTGAATATGAACTCACTTCTTCATACAAAAAGGCTCACATTTAAAATCTGCTAAGTCCTAAATAAATCTTCGGGGTCCCCTTGCATTCTCCAATTTGCAAAGTCTTTTAGTATATTTTTATTACTCTTTGAGAATTCCATATACAAATACAATAAATTTTGATCACATTTGATCCTCCCTCCAACGACACTTCTCCTGAACCCCCAGTCCAGTCTCTGTGACATTTGCCTAACTTTTGTACTAAGTACAGTCGTGCTGTACACATGTACAGAGGTGTGGGACTACCCATAAGAATATGACTTGCATACCAGAGCCCACACCCCTGAAGAAAACTGACTCTTCCCCAATCAGGAGCCATACATTGCCAATAGTTCTTCATCCTGGGTGAAAGGGGAAAAAAAACACAATATAAATTACATTATTTATATTGTAAAATTAATATATATTATATTTATATAATAATATATTAATAATAATTTATAGTAAAAATATTAAACCTTGTGCCGGGCAGTGGTGGCCCATGCCTTTAATCCCAGCACTTGGGAGGTAGAGGCAGGCGGATTTCTGAGTTTGAGGCCAGCCTGATCTACAGAGTGAGTTCCAGGACAGCCAGGGCTACACAGAGAAACCCTGTCTCAACACCTTGATGTCACCTCAATGTAGCCCATTTCAGACTGCGGGCCTCCAGAATTGTAAAAGAATAAATCTGTGTTACTTTAAGGCGACGATTGTGGAAATTTTTTATAGTAATGATACGAAACTGACTCAAAGGATTTTCAAATGCTGAGAAGAAAAAAACAGTCTTCCTATATGTTCACTGGCCATGTAGAGAAGCTGCTCAGTGGTGTCAGGTAGATCCCACTCACCAGGAACAGCCGGCTGCTAGATTGAACTACTGTACTACTCCTTTGTCAAGATGGAGATTTTATTTGCATGGCCCATTACCTCCCCACTGACATCAACGTTGGATGTCAAGTTTCAGGATTCGGAGATTGGAATCTGTTGCTGTCTACAATCTCTCTGCATGAGAAACAACCCAACACACATTCATAAATCATTATGTACATGTCAGGATTCATGTCCAGACTTTCGGCAGAGTCTGAGAGAGCAAGTGTGAATCCTACTGAGGTTACTTTTTAAGAATTAAAATTACCCAAAAAAAAAAAAAAAAAAGAATTAAAATTACCTGTGTACAAACTGAGATCTCTTTGGCTTGTTATCATTTTCATCAAAATTTTCTAATATAAATGGACTTAGTTACTATACACTTCTAAAATTACTCTTAATTGGATACATTGGTCATTTGAAAGAGTTGAAATTGTCCAATTGATAATACTACTCATAATGCATTTTTGCTTCACCTAAAATTATCCAGAGACATATTTTTATCTAAAATATTTTCTCAGGTACAAGGAAAGAGGGGTTTAAATACTCTACAATTTCCCCATTTCATTTATAAAATTCTCCCTTCCAAAAAAATAACTTTTAATCTCTGATGGTTTTTTTTTTTCAAACCTAAAAAACGGAAGCCACTTTTGAAAACGGAGTTCTCTTAGAGATGAGTTTATCTTCTTGCCGTTCGAGTTTTGCTTATCTTTCTCTGATCCTGGGTGTTTTCATCATCTAGAGATTCTACAGTGTGTGGGAAAGGGACACGTGAGTTACTAGGACACTCTCTTTCAAAAACAACACTTCTGGAAGAGAAATACTCAGAGGTCTGTGTAAAACGGAATCCGAGGGGAGGGCTTTACCAGGAGCTCACGCCAGGATGACAGACCGTGATGGGCTGTATTTCAGCCCAGCTCCAAGACTACTAATGTGACACACGAAACAAGGCTCTTTCTGTTGCTTTTCATCTTTCCGGCTTTTTATTAGCTTTTGTCTCTAGATCAAAAACCCAAGGCTCCACATCTCTAAACAAGGCCACATAAAATAATCTGTACCTGCAGGGCCCATGCTACGGGGCCCTGAGGAGAAGGGAAACACCCTAAACTATCACTGCCTGCCTCAGCTTCGGGTGCCCCAAGTCCATCACATCTTCTGCTAGGGAAATACGTTTTAAAAGTAATGTCCGTAACCGGGATAGGCACAGAAGAGGGAAAGGAGAGGGAACTGGCATGGGAAGAAGCTTGAGGTTGAGATGTTGCCGCTGTTGCTTCCCACAATGGGGCGTGTTGGTTCTTGCCACACACACACACACACACACTTACACACACCAGCCCTCTACTTTTGCTCTGAATACACTCAAAGTCATTTCAATGGCCTTTCCATGGTTACATTGTTGCTTTTTTTAAATTATCTTTAATCTTTTTTTACAGTCCAGTCATTATCCGCCTCCTGCTCCACCCTCTGACTGTTTCTCATCCCATACCTTCTCCCCTCATCCCTCCACCCCAGGATGTCCCCATGCCCCTGCCCCACCCCACCCCACCAGGCCTCCCCACTCCCTGGGGCCCTCAAGTCTCTCCAGGGTTAGGTGCTTCTCTCACTGAACCCAGACCCTGCAGTCCTCTGCTGTGTATGTGTTGGAGGCCTCATATCAGCTGGTGTGTGCTGCCTGCTTGGTGGTCCAGTATCTGAGAGATCTCAGAGGTCCAGGTTTGTTGAGACTGCTGGTCCTCCTACAGGGTTGCCCTCCTCTTCAGCTTCTTCCAGCTTTTCCCTAATTCAACAACAACAACAACAAAAAGTATATTGACCATAATTTCAAATCCTTTTATTATTTTTTAAATTTCTTCCCTGGGGCAAGGAGCCTTTTTTATGAACTCTTACCAACTGCCACTTTCCCTGCTCTCCCTTCCGGCCACTCTCCTTTCTGGCCCCCCTGCATGCGAGGAAGGGTCACTTGCTCTTTGCATCTGAGCAAACCTAACCATGGCCTCCACTCAGCTATGAAGTGCAGATGGCCGCCAGGAGCCAGGGCTTGCCCTCTCTACAACTGTGAGCCTTTAGTGCTTATCTCCATTAGAGGAGACTTGACATGCAGTGGCTTTTATAGGAGAGTATATAGGGTTTGTCTGTGGGCTGGCTTTTTTATATTTACTGCTAAATTTACAATTGAACATCACATGTAATACTAAGTTAAAGTCAAGTTCCAGGTGGAGAACAAGAAAAGGAGAAAAGGAAGGATAGAAGTGGGGTACAGAATCCATGGGGAAACTCAAAGGTAATTGTTATGTACAACCCAGGGGAGGGAAACTAACTAAAGTGTGTGACTTTCTTACACATTTTACCCTGAAATGAATCACTGGTTTTGCCAATCATTCCTCCAAGTTATCCAAATACCAGGAGAATCACCTGTGCTGTGTTTTGCATCTCTGAAGGAAAGGTCATCAGATCATCAGTGGGCATGTTTTTATGGGCTATAGTGTCTGGGATAAGGGGCATGCCTAAGAAAAGTGGGCAGCATGCAGTCTGAATACCACAAGGAGAAGCTTCTGAGGAAAAGGAGCATTTGAAGGAATCTACATCTAGCCTTCAACAGTAGGCAGAGTACTGACACATGATGCTCTGGGGATACTCCATGGGGCTCAGTGGAAGCTCTGAGCCAAAGACCCAAGAGGCTAGTTGTGTCCCACAAACCTGAGAACTTGGTGGCCATTGTCACATCTATAGAATGGGTATGTAAGTCAAAAGTGGGTTTCCAGTGGTGCAGATGAATTCTTAAGAACTGAAATCAACTTCAAATGTTTAGAACTACACCCCTAAGCATAGGGTGAAAGGGTGTCTTCCTGACCCTGACATGGCTTTAGTCTTTCCTGTAAACTCGGCTGTCTCTGTTGCATCCTCAAAATGTGTGTGATCCCTACATGGCTATGTATGAATACTAAGAAAATTTGGGGTTTGAGATAATACTCTATATAGCTGCCGCTGCACATTGTGTTATTCTCTATAAAGAATGCAGACTTTATGATGGCTGGGAGCCATTTAGTGCTTCAGCCGTAATTCTCAGCCAGCGGATTTGATGTCGCAATAACTCTAATACTTTCTACCCTTTTGCCCTCCTTGTTTTTCTGTCTCCCATCTTTCTCTCCTTGCTCTCTACCTATAACTTCCATGCAGCTAACTGTTCACACGATGAAGCCTTTTGCAGTATACAAAGCATTTTGTATGTGCTGTCCAAAGTCACATAGTTTTGTTTACAGTTTCTAAATGTTTCCACTCCTACAACTCTGCCAACAACGTTGTTTTTGATAAACATCACTGAGGAAGCCTTCCCCAACCACTAGCAGAGATCAGGCCCAAGGGATTCAGCAGGAAGAACCCGGAAGGGGCCCTAAAGTGGTAAACAGAGCAGAGTAAAGCAAAGGGCGCCATACCAGGTGAGGTCAGGCTCGGCTTGATCCCCATGGGCCCCGAGAGTTTGCACTTTGAGCTTGTCCCAGATCTGAGCAAAGAAGCCTCTTGCCTTGTGGACCATGAGCTGCTCTTCAGAGAGAGAAAAACATAGTTTATAGATCCAGGCACATAGTTTTGTTCCCTTTTGTTTAAGGGCCTAGGGAAGAGACACAGTGCCCAGAGAAAATCCTTCAATGTCACTGGTAGCCTTAGCTGGGAGATGGGAAAGAGGTGGCAGTAGACCAGACAAGCGTCCTGGGCTGGGGACATCCCCATCAGACCTGCGCTTGACTTCACATGGTCCCCATGGTTTGAATGCCTCATTCTCCTTCCTCACTTTGCCCTTTATCAACCAGATGAACAACTTACGCTTCAAATCCAGCCCAGGTGTCAGTGACACATCCTTCGATTGCCATACCCCAAAAGCAAACTCTGTCCTTTCACATTCTTTGTTTACCTCGAGCATCTGCCTAAGAGGAGAGAGAGCTTCCCATTATCAGCTTAATGAGTCTTTCCCTGGTGCCATCCGTGCTCCCTGTTAGTGGGTCAACTCCTAGGTAACCGATATTAACACATCACTCCGAGACCCCAATTATCCCCAGGAAGGCGGTTGGGAAAGTGAGCCCACCAGATGACAGTGAGTAATGTTATCACTGGGACTCCCAGCCATAGTGAGGTCTGTGTTCTTCACAGCATTGCACACTGTGCCTCAAGAGCCTTACACAAGGTATTTCTCAAAACATCAAGCTTTTCTAATTGCCATGGTAACTCACACAGTGAACACAACTGTTGGGATGCTAGGTGGGTTTTGAAACTTACACCAAAGACTAAAGCAATGCCCTGGGCAAGAATAGTCTTCCTTTTGAGCCACATGTGGGTATACATTTCTCTTGCATCCTAAGCTGAAGCGTAGCTGGCCAATAATTCTGGTCTTCAAAGTTCTTTTGACTTTATCAAGCCCACAGGTACATCACAAGGCAAACACACCAAACAGAAAGAGAGGGAACGAGGGAAAGATCGGTCTTCTGCTGAGAGTGAGAGAGGACCTGGGTCAATTTTATAGATTTACGCCCACATGAAACTCACAGAAGCACAAAATGTGAGAGATACTGGTTAAAAGAAAAACCACACCAACAGAATAAGTTAAATCGCTATATGTTTACAGTTCAATAAATGGAAACTATCCAGGATCTTTAACAAAATCAATTGCTTGGCATCTTACAGGAGCTTCCGCTGATTCTGGTACAACTTTAGACACACACACACACACACACTCACACACACACACTCACTCACGCAAACAGTTTCTAAGAAGAGAAGCATAGCGGTAAAAAATTCTGCTTTTGCTCATCAGGATTCCAATCGATTTTACTCCAACAAGCTCTGCCCGCTCAATTCACACTGATTAACCTCCAGCCAATCACTGGAACTCTGTGGTTCCGGGATACGCTTTTAATTGTCTCCATGATGTACTTGGAAGGTCACTGGGGAAATTGCACACACAACATTTCCTGTAGGGCACACGGACAAAATAACAACCCAGTGCAGTGACACCCAGGAATCCAGAGCCTCCATCCCAAATTGATCTCTCCCCTCACTGTTCTGCAGTTCCTCAGAGTTTCACTTTTTTCTTAAGTTCTTTTTTTTTCTTATTAGATATTTTTTTTTATTTACTTTTCAAATGTTATCCCCTTTCCTACTTTCCCGCCCCCTCCCGGAAAACCCCTATCCCATACCCCTCCCCTGCTTCTATGAGGGTGCTCCCCCACCCACCCACTCCCGCCTCCCCACCCTCAAATTCCCCTACAATGAGGCATCAAGCCTTCCCAGGACCAAGGGTCTCTCTTCCCATTGATGTCCGACAAGGCCATCCTCTGCTACATATGTGGCTGGAGCCATGGGTCCCTCCATGTGTACTCTTTGGTTGATGGTTTAGTCCCTGGGAGCTCTGCGGGGTCTGGTTAGTTGATGTTGTTCTTCCTATGGGGTTGCAAACCCCTTCAGCTTAAGTCCTTGCCCTAACTCCTCCATTGGAGTTCCCTGTGTTTAGTTTGATGTTTGGCTTCGAGCATCTGCCTCTGTATTTGTCAGACTCTGTCAGAGCCTCTCAGGAGACTGTTATATCAGGCTCCTGTCAGCATGCACTTCTTAGCATCCACAATAGTGTCTGGGTTTGGTGACTGGATATGGGATGGATCCCCAGGTGGGACAGTCTCTGGATGGCCTTTCCTTCTGTCTCACTTTGTCTCCATATTTGCTCCTGTGAGTATTTCGTTCCCCTTTCTAAGAAGGGCCTAAGCACCCATACTTTGGTCTTCCTTCTTCTTGAGCTTCATATGGTCTGTGAATTGTATCTTGGGTATTCTGAACTTTTGGGCTAATATCAGAGAGTGCATACTGCATGTGTTCTTTTGTGATTGGGTTACCTTACTTAGGATGATATTTTCTAGTTCCATCCATTTGCCTAAGAATTTCTCAAATTCATTGTTTTTAATAGCTGAGTAATACTCCACTCTGTAAATGTGCCACATTTTCTGTATCCATCCCTCTGTTGAAGGACATCTGGGTTCTTTCCAGCTTCTGGCTATTATAAATAAGGCTGCTATGAACATAGTGGAGCATATGTCCTTGGCACTTCCTTCTCTGTGAATGTTTATGTGGATGTCAGCTACTACAACCCCAACTCTGTAAGGTTTGCTCTTTCCCAGGGCTCTATCACAAAAGCAACTGTTCAGTCAAAACCCTGCTATTTTCCATTTTCCCTCAATTTGTAGCAAAAATGAGGCTTGTCTGATAAATTTATGGGAATGCCATAAAGCTCAATAATCAAGATAAATAATGTCTGGGTGTACTGCTTTCCAAAATCAGAATGAATGTGAATGAATTGCAGCATAATGAGTAAAGGATCAAAAATTGAATGCCTCCACCTTGGCAGGGACTCTGTGGTGGTCACAAGCTCCCGTTAGTGCTTCTGGGCCTGTAATGCATTGTCTCTGATTCCCTAGCCAATACAGGTGGAGACAATGTGTCCAAACAGAAATAGCCACTGTCACCTCTAGACACAAGCATGTGTTTGCTGTTTCAAGGCCACTCCAAAGAGCTCTTTTTCTTTCATTCCCAGCAATGGACAAATTTATAGAATTAGCAACATTGTATTGCAAAGCCCCTAAAAAAGGCTAATCAGAGCCTTCCTGCAAACCCTGTGAGGTTCTGGGGAATGTTTGTTACAGCAGCTGGCCAAACCTCTTGTGGAGGATGGATACCAATCACAAACAAGATTCTTACTGGGTTTTTCAAGGGAAAGAAACAAAGCTGTCCCTATTACCCAGACCCTCTGCCCTAAACGTCTTCACTAAGAGCATACTGCTTCTCCTCTCTTTTTCTTTCCTGTAGATTTGATTCTTAGGTCCAGTGTCTTCGCAGATGGACAAATATAGATTGGAAAAACTCATTTTATATCTTACAAGCACATAGAATTTCAGACAGCTCCTACCAAAAGAATCTTTTTAGTTGTGGGGTTATAAAGTCAGGCCAGATCCCTCACACACAGCCTGGCATGGTAGCTATGAAATTAAGTATGTTAGTACAGGAAGCACCTGGAAGACAGCCGATGACACATTTTTAGCCAGTTTCAATTTCACCGACATGGCCACAGAAATGCACTATGTCATCCACCCCCTGCCCAGCAGGCTAGGGCTGTCAAGCTGCCCTGAGGAAGCTTCATCCGGTGGGTTTGCAGTAGAACCAACCCCCTTCAGATCCCTGAGTTCTTCCTTTTCCTGCCCCTGCCCAGGCCTTTACTGCATTCCAGAAGCAGTAGTCTAGTTTGCTCCATTTATAAATCTATTTTCTCTGCTGAGATGACTTAGGAGTGGGAGGCGTCTTCGTCAAATCAGTTTGTAAATTTAAAAAAAAAAATCAGAATGAGAAAAAAAATCCTGTAGCGTTTAAAAATGTGTCCCCCGCTAGCTTTAATAAGTAGATGTAATACTACAGCCCAAATGATTGTTTCTCCAAAATGCGTATGCTGACACTCTGGCCCTTGAGATTGTGGTGTTAGAAGGTGGAGCCATGAGAGATGATCTGGAGCTCTCATGATGTGAATCTGTCCTCTTATAAAGGAGGCATGGGAATGTCTTGGATCTCCTACCATATAGAGCATGAGAGTCGGCGTGCAAAGGCCCCCATATGGAACCACGAAGCTGCTCACTAAATCTACCAGGGTCCACATCCCAGACTTCTAGACCTTAAAACCGAAAGAAATAAACCTGTCGGTTATAAGCCAATCTGTCTATGATCTTATGTTATAGAAGCCAGATCCAATTTAAAAATGGAAATATCCCTAGAATTAGCAAAGTTAATGGTTTTGTTGGATAATACACTATCCCGTTTGTATCTACCCACCGAGTAACAGGCTGTATCCCAACTATTGGGAGTATGTGTTAGTATGAAATTGACACTTTGCATGTTGAGTCTAGGGGAAGAGATGTTTTAATGAATTTGAGTAACAAAGAGTGGCCAGAACCTACAGATTTTCCTTGGTAAATACACTCAACTCTTATTCTAATGTAAGAAACGAAACTCCTCATTGAAACAGCCACACTTTGAGTTTCTAGAGGTCAAGATTGACATCTGTATGAATTTTCTCTAAAAATCTGTAGATCATATCAAAAGGTTACTTGAATCTTCATGGGTCATTTCCCATTTCTCCTAAGATTAGCACGGATGGTCCCCTCTGTGACTTCAGATGCCAACTGATAGCAGCTACCCTGAGATCCTAACTCAAAAGCACAGCTCAGGTTGTTTGGGAGGTCTTGGGTTTGGACCTTAGGGGAAATTCATGTTCAGCAGAAATCATGTTCAGCAGGTGGGTGACAGCTAAGATTATCTGTAATTGTCTCTGGGAAGCTAAGTTGGTACCCAAGACTGATAGCCAGAGTGAGGTAGAGAAAGCATCTACCGTCTTGCTGACCACGAGTCATCTGAAGGCCATGAATATAAACCACAAGAAGTGATGTTTCTTTCACAGAACAATATGGATGTCAGAAAGTTGTAGCAGCATATTTTTCCTGCAAGTTGGGAGGAGCTAAGGTGGGAGGAGTAAAGAGAGGAAGAGGAGCAGTAAGGAGAGGAAGAGGAGAGGAAGAGGAGGAGCTAGAAAAGAGAGGACAAGAGAGAAGGGAACATGGCAGCGGATGTTCATGTGTCTCTGGGAGACTAAGGTAGTTGCAATATCTCGGTCAGGTATTGGGTTACACCTCTAATTGTGTGAGCATCTTGTTTATTGAGCATTATCAAACATGTAAAGCTTTTGGATAACTTAAGCATTAGAGTCTCATTTCTACTGGGTACCACGTGGATGGTGTGATGGTCTGGGCTCAGCCCAGCCTTGTAGAGACAGCATGGAAGATTGGCAGAGCCATCTCCTATGCTGGCATCTTGTGAGTGGCAGGGCTGGTGTCTCTGGCCGCCTCAGTGGCTGAGCAGTGGCGGCGTATTCTCAGGCAGGCCTAGGCTAGTGGGAAAATGGAGACCGATTAAAAACAAGCCAGACTGGGTGCCGCCATTTTAAAATGTTTCTTCCACAAGTGGCAACCAAGATTGGGAGCTGCCGTTTTAAGTATCTCCATCAACAGGAAGTGACCACAAAGCTCACAAACCAGGCAAGGACAAGAATAGCTTCTGTCCTAAGGGAAAGACCCAATACCTCATGTCTCATGGGCGAGGTGATTTGAGAAGCTATCAGGAGGTGAGAAGAACTTCATCTGAGGATGGGCGTGGCAGAGGCCGCAGTTTCCATCCCTGGCCTGCATGTCTACCCTTCCTTACAGTAAAGATTGGTAGGAATCATAGTGTCGCATGTTCAACTCCACATGGCCATTGAGATGCCCATGTATTTACAGGGCCCCATGATGGTGTAGGGGCTTCAGACAGCAACATTGTCATTGCCACCAAAATCTGGAGGACAAAAATCCAAGACGGAGATATTTGCAAGATGAAGGTAAGCACTGTACCCTATGAAGCCTGCAGGAAATCTCTGTTGCTTCTTTTGACTTGTATTGGCTCTACAGCATTTCATGACTTGCAGTAAGAACAGCATTTCTCTTATCTCTAGGTCTTTGTCAGTACAGTTTCCACAACACTTGAGGGGATATGAACAGGACCTGCTGCCAGGGCACCTGAGAAAGGGTTTCAACATGATGATGGAATTTGCACACTACTGAGATTTCTTTTTAAACTTCCATGTTGATTACATCATTATTATTTGAGGTTCCTGTTACCTGCAGCCGAGTTGGATCCCACAGGTACACCTGCTTCACCAAGCCAATATCCACAGCATCTTAGTTAGCCTTCTATTACTGAGATAAGACACTGTGCACAAAGGTAACTTAGAGGAAGAAGAAAGGGTTTCTTTAATTCCCAGCTTGTTCATCATCCATGGAAGATAGGGAAGGAACTCAAACAGGACAGGAGCCCAGAGTTGGGAACTGACACAGACACCATGGGGGAGGTCTTCATGGCTTACTCGGCCTGCTTTCTTATGTGATTCAGGCCCATCTGCCCAAAATCGGCCCTGCCCCCAGTGAGCTAGGCTCTCCTACACCAATCATTAACCAAGGCCAAAGGACTTGCCTATGGGTCAGTTAAGAGTCCCTCTTCCAAAAACTTTATGTCAAATTGGTATAAAACTAACCAGGACAAGTAATAAAAGAAGATGGTAGCCGTGGCTATGGATGGTGGCCAGAGTAGCTGTCCTTTCTTACCGCACCACACTTTGAATCTGTCACATCACAGCTCCAGGTTCCCACGGTTTGGTGGCAGTCTGACAGCAATGCAGGAGGGACAGGTGGTAGCATCCTTAACATCGAGACTTGTCACTGGCTGTAAAAAGAGCCGGAGCTTCCATGCCTGTCACTGTTCTTTGGGTCTTACAGTCATACTTAAGTCTAACTGTGCATACTGCCAGGAAGGAGAGAGAGGGTCTTACTTACAGTCCCTTCTTTCCCCGATTCTCAAACATTCCTGGAAAGAGCTTGAGAGCAAATGTCATGGATTTGAGTGAGAGAAACATTAGTTACCTTTCTTCTCTCTGTCAGGGTAAGACACAACAGGAACAACTTGAGGGAGGAACTTTATTTAAGCTGGAGGCTTCAGAAGGTCACGAAACAAGATGGCAGAGAAGGCAAAACCAGCAGGCCAGAGCATAATGGCTTTTCATGTCTTGGCTGACAAGAAGCAGCAAGAACAGGCTGGAGCCATATGTCTAAGCTTCATGGACTTGCTCCTAATGACCCATTGCCACCAACCAGACATCACCTCTAAAGACTCCACAGTCTCTAAATGTCACCACAATCTGGAGACCAAGTATTCAGAACATGGTCCTGTGGTGACATTTTAGCATCAAACCACACAAGGGCCATACTGCTCCCACTGTTTCTATTCAACCTTGCCGTCACTCTCTTAATGTAGCCAGAAACAACATGCAAATTCGCAGCCATAAATCTCATTGCCTGTGAGTGTCACATGCCTGCGTGCACGCACACACATACACCAAACTTAAGTGTTACTAGCATAATCTTATTAAAAGGCAGAATCTTGGAAGGTGACTAGACCATGTGTGGGCACCCACATGGATAACAATAAGGATGGCTGGGCTAGCACCTACATTTGTTAATAAAGTTTTATTGGCCCACAGCCCACCCATGCATTCTCATGTTTATAGCTGCTTTTGTGCTGCATTGGAAGAGAAGCATCATTGTGACAGAGACTCGCCATCAACACCTGAAGTGTTTACTATCTGGCTCTTCGCAGAAAACACTTGCTGGGTCCTGGCCCAGGCAACAGTCCAGGCTGAGAGCTAACTCTGCAGGCAGTGCCAGCCCTATTGTCTATGCCTGCTTTTCTGAGAGCCTCTCCTGTAGGCATTTGATTCCTGTGGGAATCAAAGGTATCCCTTCAACAATCCTTTCTCATAGGGCCAACCTACCAATGTGCTCAGTGCTCACTAAACACCCACGAGGAGTCTCCAAAGAGATGCTTGACTCCTCAGCTCCAGCATGCACCACAGGCTGCTCAGCTATGCACCCATTGCTTTGATATTGAATACTGATGACAGGGGACCTAATGGGATGCACAGAGACAAAACATTCTTCTTAGTAAGGGCTGCCAAGGAGTTATGCTTCTGTTGTTTATGCAGTGGTGCGAGGCCTAACATGGCTTGTTAACATGGATTGCCCGTGTAGTTCAAGTAAGTCAAGACACCTCTAGGGTTTGGGGAGATGGCCCATGCACATGAAGGCTCCAAAAAAAAACAAATAAGGTTCACAGAAGAGAAATCCAGAGTGCAGAAAGGTAACTAGGAAAGGTGAATGGGATCCTGCCCTTTAACACCGCTCCCTGTGGATTCCTACCTGCTCCTGTTGGGAGCAGTGCACTAAATACCTAGAGAGATATAAAAAAGCTAGTTCATCCAGATCTCCCCATGATGGGGAGAACATAAGGCAGTAACTCCCAAGGACTTCTGCTCAGCAAAGGATGCCACAAGCAAGGGGAAAAGACAGATGGTCCACTCAATGGAGATACTCTTGCCGAATAAAGCAACAAGGGATTAATGTCTAGAATAAACAAAGACTGTCTTTAAATTGTGTTGTTTTTTTTTTTTTTAAACCAGTAGGTGTTTCTGTGAATGGGAGCTATCTGACAAGTACTCAGAGATGCTGGCCGTTCCCTGCAATGTGGAGAAAATTAGAACAGTGGAAACCCAGCACCAGAATACAGGCTGCTGGATGAGCCTCCAGCTGTAGAAGAGAGTGTGAGAAGAGACACTCTCGAGAGCCAGTGCAGCCATGGGGAGCCATCTGTAGGACTCCGTGAAGCTAGGCATACTGCCCTCGGTCTTGGCATGAACACCCAATGGCTGTTCACACAGGCATCTGTCACTCCAGGCCAAGTCTCCACATGCAAGGAAATGCATAGAGACTGTATCTGTGGTCACATAGAGAAGAGGCAATCTGCTGCCATTTGTAAGTGGCTGTATACAATGGTGGCTCCACTATGAGCAAGGATGAGTAGAGAGTTGGATGAATGAATAACACTAGGAGAGGTCCCAGACCTGCTCAGTGGGACACAAAGAGGGGGTAAGCGTGAAGAATTGTATTCAAGTAGCTACACACACACACACACCCGTGTGTGTGTGTGTGTGTGTTCCTGCTCACATGTGCGCACACATGTGTGCACATACATCACATGTAAACATGCATGTGCACACACACATGCATACAGACACATGTGTGCATGCACGCATGCGCACGCACACACACACACACACACACACACACCTACACATTCTATGCAGATCTACTTGGGGTCCCTAGAAGCAGATCCTGAGATGAGGTTCAGATGTTAGTGACTCACTAAGGAAGGCCTGTGGGGAGAAAGAAGGATAGAAGAGATGAACAGAACAATAAGGCTGTGGGGAAGGGGCTGGAAAGCCTCTTGGAGGAGCTGTGGGGCATCAGTCATATCCCAGACTTGTACTCCTGCCTCAAGGGGATGGGCCTTTCACATGCCTTATCACACAAGTCCTGGCTGGAGTAGGGTAACCACTCAGCAATGGTCGCTCTCAGGTCTGGAGTCAGCAACTGTAAGAGCACTCCGAGCCAGCTCCTGGGACAAATGAGGAGGGCACTGGGGAAGAACAAAACCATAGAAAATATAACAGAGCAGATCTCAGACAGCGGGATGGAGGGAACATGCCAGAAATAAGAATGCAGTTAACCTCAGGACCCGAGCTCCTGCCTCGTAACTTATAATAGAGAGGGGCAGTCAAGGCAGACAGAGCTTAGTGCAAACCCTGGAAGCTCCTATCAAAACAAGCAGGATGCACGCTCTGCCACCTGCTGGCAGATGGCACAGCACAGATTCTGTGCATCTGGGAGAAGCAGGGCTCCAAGCCCAGGTTTATCTGTGAACAAAGAAATCGGAGCATTCAGATCCCCTCTCTGTGAGGTAAAATATCTATAGCCTCAAAACCAGCATCCAGAGACGGGAACAGCAACAAAAGCTAAAAGGGACTGTAAACTTCCCTCCGTGTAATCCACACAGAAAGGCTGAGCCACGATGAAAGGCTGACTGGAGGGCTTCGCCGGGTAGGGGAGCAAGGACGGAAGCAGCAAGCACGAGATAGTCAGGAACCGAAAGCAAAGAGATCTTTCATACAAAAATAGATGACGATAAGTGCGGCGAGCATTCAGACACATAGGGTTCACTCGCTTCAGGTGGGACTCTTGCCACCTTTGTGGAAGAGCTGCAGGTGCCGGTGGCTTTGTCTTGCCCAAATAAAGCAAAAACACTTGTCAAGACGGTGGCTGCATCTCTGTGTTATGTATGTGTCTCCCCTGAAGCATGCCTGCACACAGGTGCACGAGTATTCCTGCACAGGGTCGCATGCTTATCCATATACACATGCGTGCCTGTGCACAAGACATGTGCAGTTGTATGTGTGTACACACATGAAAACTCGCCTTCCTCATCTCCTCTTTTCTAAATTAAATCTGTTTCATCAGCCCAAAGGGATAACGCTGGGAACTCTTCTGTTACATAGAAACCATCACTTGGGGCTTCTGCCCAGTTTACTTCTAAGGACTGAGACCCAGGCCCAGGGGCTGGACTCAGAAATCAACCTTTGACATCATACCAATCCCCAGATTGGCACGGAGAAACTTCTGTATAATTTCCCAGCATTGAAACTCCCACATGCAAATTAGCTTCTGCAAATCCGTCCTCACAGACTTGCTCTCTCAGACCATGAGTCCTGCCAGACTCAACCCTGTGAGATCCCATCAACGCAGGCAGCCCAGGCCACTGAGGCTCAGAGCACGGTCCACTGCTTAACAGCCACAGCTGTGGAAGCTTGTTGGCTGTGCCAGCTCCCATATTCCACCCAGGACTTAGACTCTTAACCAGGATGGGGAAACTTAACCTCATCGGATAAGAATGGGCTGTGTCCTTAGAGGACAGCTTCCCTAGAAGCTTAGCCAGAGAAGAGAGTTTGGGTCCTCAGAGAGAGCCATGGCAGTGATGTCCCTTCAAAAGAAGAAAGAGGGGGGAGTCGAGGTGAGGGAATATTGGAGTATAGGTTCTAATGGAGAGCATCTAGTTCTGACTCCTCAGAGAGCATCTAAGCATGAACTCACCCAAAATCTTGTCCCACAAGAAGGTAAACGGCCTCTGTCGCCATGTCAGCCAGTGGATAATTGGCTAGGGGCTTCATCCCCTCTGGGTACTTTAAGACTTGGGCAGGGTAGCTATTATTCCTCAGAGAGATTTTTTTTTTCAACATGGCAGCAGCTTGGAGCTATTAGCCTCCCAATGTCCAGCACTCAGGAACACCAGCTAGGGAAACAGAGCTGGGTACCCCACGGCTCCTGCACTGTTCTAAGCCCTCAGGATACCAGCCCCAAGGACTGATGGAGAGAAGTGGGTTTATGAGGTAATCTCCTTCACCATCTTCTTTCTTGAGCTGCTGGAAGGAAATAGTACAGAGATGGTGGTTTCTGAACATAAACTTCTTCCCTCACAGTTCTGGGATTGTGAAGGCTAAAACCAAGGCATTCTCGGGACTCTGTTCCCTCTGGACTTTCGTCTAAATTCTGGGGTTCCATGCATCTCAGCTTCTAGATGGGTTTCTCCCACCCCTGCCTCTACCACTGGATACCTCTTCCCAAGCATCTCTGTCCAGATATGTCCTCTCCTTTTCCTCAGAGGATGGCCTGCTTCTATGGTAGGTGCTCCCTAAAGGTGATCCTTTACACCTACAGAGACTCTGTTCCAAACATGTTCTGTAGACTAAAACTGCAGCCTATCTTGGGGGCAGACACAGTTTAGCCCGAAACAACAAGGGGATGCTGCGAGAAACTCAAGGTGTGTCTCTGGCCAGAGAGCTGCTAATATAAAATACAAGAACCAATTACAAGTGACTAAAACAACACCGGCTTTCTGGAAAAGGTACGTGCGCTGGGATGGAGCACCCCTTTCATGGTGATGGTCCTTGGTGGAGTGGGAAGAATTTGACACCACAGTTTCAGGCAGATGGACAGACAGTTGAGGCAATGACAAACCACGCCCCGTGAGGAGTGAGTTGGGCATGTGCTCTCAAGGGTGGGTGAACACTGATGCTTTCAAAGCCAAATCATGCTGTGATAGCACCAACGTGCCCTTTCTTCTCAAGAATTCTTCTGAGTTATCATTTCTGCACTGAGATTTTTCTTCTCTCCATTGAGACAAGTCTGTGAGCGACAAGGTTCCCAGCTGCTGGAATGAGACGAGCCCGTCTTGAAAAGGGCAGTGATGGGAACTCTTGACCTTTCCACATAGAATCTACACAGCCAACATCTGGAGATAAAGACTAAAGGAAGGAAGAGTCTTGGAAACCAGGGATGTGGCGACATAGAACAGGAAGGGAGGAAAGGAAGAGGGATCATTTATTCATGTCAATACAGTATCCAGTAAGGAAACCTAGGGCAAAGAATCCAGCCCAGGACACATGAGGACAGGTACTCTTCTTGAGCTTAGAGAGTTCAAGGGGCCAGGGCCAGCAGACTTTTCAGAGTATCAGGAGGAAGGAAGCTACCTCACAAGGTCGCTGTGGCTGTGTTTTAGGTTTGCCATCGAACCAGAACCAAGTGCACATGGAGATGAGCGGGAGGGAAAGAGAAAAAAAGAAATGAAGAAAAGAGAGAAGGGGAGGGAAGAGAGGGAAGAGGGAGGGGAGAGACAGGGGAGTCTTCCGGGTGGTTCCTGGGCAGTAATTAGGGCCTGTAGCTACCTTGGGTAGACAGGTACCTAGCTGACTCAATGCATGTCTCTCCCTTGTGGGATATATAAAGACAGAAGTTCCTGGCGTTAAATCAGGGAGCTAAGGGGCCCAGGTCTCAAGAACCAGAATGGAGAAAGGACTTTGCTAGGAGTCTAGGGACCAAGGGAACTCAAACCGTACAAAAGAAGAGGGCCTGGCAGAGTCTGCAGAAGCTAAGCTTGTATGTAGAGAGGGTGAAGCCAGCAGGGATGGCTGCCCAACGCCACCATGGATCAGAACCTGCTGTCCATGGTCAGAGGTCAGCTCCCAGCCCAGACAGTTTTGCCTTCCTGCCATGCTTGCTAGAAAGCACATCACTGCCAGGAGAAAATTATTCAGGATCATGAACTAACTTATTATCCCCTAACAGATACTTTAAGCTTTAAGCCAGAACTGGCTAGAATCAGCAAGATAAAAGTTCTCTGCCATTTGTAGACACAAAGGTCTTTGAGCTAAATTAAACTCAATTATAAAACAATAAAGAAAGTTACATTTCTTCATACCAGAGTTCTATAGACATGAAAACTGTACCTACCATGCAAGGACTAGATTTACAGCTCAAGACAGCGTGATATATACATACCGCCCCTGGCCAAAGAAGCAAAGTGGTTTATGAATTCAGGAAAAGGAGAGCGTGTGCCTAGCGGAACTTTAGAACCTGTCTCTGCTCGTAGCTCAGCCTTTCCATTTTGGAAATTACCTGACACTTTCCCTCAAACCCAGCTTCCCATAACCGTATTAGTTATGACTCCTTTGGCCGCAAGTGACAAAATCCCTAACTCAAATGAGCTTAAGAAAAGAAAAACGGGACCTCTTTGCTCACAAAAACTGAAAAATCCCAAGGGTGCCGTTGCTTCAGGCACAGCTTGATCCAGGCTGCACAGGGCCTCTCAGGAAGAGAGCATCTTTCTCTGAACTTTTCAGCCCTGCCTAGTCCGTGCTCAGGGCCCATGTGCTCACAAGAAATTCCAGCCCACTGACCCTTTCCAATTCATGCTACAGGTAAAGAAAGTATGCCCTTGATAGTTCTAACGAAAGCCTAGAAAATAACTCTTCTCAAATGTGGGCATCACGTGACCACCAGAAAGCTAATCTCTCTGGTGCCAAAGACTGGAACATGCTGATTGGCTTAAACAGAGAATCAGCTTTGCCCATTGGAGAATGATGGAGCACTGAGTCCCTAGGCAGGTTAGGGGTGCACTAGTGGCAAAGCAAGCATCTAGTATTGTCTCAAATTACAATCCACAGTTGGGTCGTTTACTATTTCAAAATAGACAGACTATTCCTGAGCCTGGACAACATTCCAGTTGTTTGCCCCGATGGAGCTGTCATAAAATACTGATGAATTCTTTGGATTTGTTAATGTCTCTGGCTAAACGCAGGCTACCTTGATGAGAGAGGGGGAAAGGAAGGGAGAAAAGAGGGTGGGCAAAGAGGAGGGGAAGGCGGGGGTCAGAGGGCCAGGAGAAATAGAACGAGTTTTTCATCCTGACATGATTCATTAGGCTCTTGGATCAAACTAAAGCTTTAGAGAGTCTCATCTTTAGGTGTTTTAGTCAAAGAGTCAAGAGAGTTAAGAGATCTTTTTCTGTGTAAGACAGTTGAACTGGATACCAGTCTCCTCTGTCTGGTACAGTGCTTAAGATGTGTCCCCACTATAGTGCCACATGTCACCTCTTGCTGAAAATACAAGTTTCTGGTGAAAACAAGTCTCCCAGCAGAAGAAATGACCATACCTTGTCCATCCGATTTGGTCAGAGGGTCGTGTAGTGCAGTGGTAGGTATGGGAAATCCCTACAGGACAGAACACACTGGTGGCAAGGAAGACACTCAGTCCTACCCAACTCTTCTTTGTGTGCTCAGTACTCAGCAGCTCTTTCTGCACCTGAATGGAAAGAGTAATTCTACCTACTTAGTTGATATTGTGTCTATTAATGAATTCACTGCAGGCAATCATGAAAAGCAGAAGCATAAGTGTTGGAGACTGTGTGTGTGTTTGTGTGTGTGTCTGTGTGTATCTTTGTGTGTGTCTGTGTGTCTTCTGTGTGTGTGTCTATGTGTGAGAGAGAGAGTGTGTGAAAGAGAGTGTGAGAGAGAGAATGTGTTTATCTGAGTGTGAGAGAGTGTATATGTTTATGTGATTGTGTGTGTGAGAGAGAGAATTGTGTGTCTATGTGTGAGAGAGAGAGAGTATGTGTGTGTCTGTGTGTGTAAGAGAGTATGTGTGTGTGTGAGAGTGTGTGTGTGTATGTGTGTGAGAGAAAGAGTGTGTGTGTCTGTGTGTGAGAGTGTATGTGTATGTGTGAGAATGTGTATGTGTGAGAGAGTATGTGTGTGTGAGAGTGTATGTGTATATGTGTGAGAGAAAGGGTGTGTCTGTGTGTGAGAGAGAAAGAGTATGTATGTATGTGTGAGAGAGTGTGTCTGTGTGTGAGAAACTGTGTCTGTTTATGCGAGTGTGTGTCTGTGTGTGAAACAGTATGTGTGAGTGTGTGTGTGTAAGAGAGAGAGAGAAAGACAGAGAGAGAGAGAGAGAGAGAGAGAGAGAGAGAGAGAGAGAGAGAGAGAGATTTTCCTTTATGGTCACCCTAACTAGCAGAGAACTTGGTTGCTGTGTTTTGTTCTACATCATCGGCATATTTTCCACTGCTGTCCCTGGCTGCAGTGGCTCATCCTTGGTAAAAACCACTTTCCAGATATTGAACAGTATGTTTCTCACTGTGCACAACTTCCCTCAGCCTTAGAAAGCATGGGCGAGCAAGAGATACACTCTTCAGCTCTAACCCCCTGCCCAGTACACACAGCAGAGACCAGTCAGATACCAAATGCATTCAGCTATGAGGAAACATTTAAATCCACCATCAGAAGTCTCTACAGGTTGATTGGATCCGATTCTCCTTTTAAATTTTAGTTCTCATCGGTGTGCTAGAGGTGTGTACAAACACATGGATGACAGTGTGCATGTGGACAGCAAGGGAAAAGTTTTGGAGCTGGCTTTCTCTGTTCACGTTTCTATGGGTTCCAGGGATCAGACTCAAGGCTGGCAGGCTGGGAAGTGGCTAGGCTAGTTGAGTCATCTCACCGCCCTCCATCTGTTTATCTCTTGAGAGGGAGTGAATGTTTGTATTCTGCTGCTCCCAAAAAAAGTAAATACTCAGAAGTTCTGATTGCTGATAAGACAGTATTCAAAGTGAAACTTTAGGGGACAATTACAGTTAGGTGAAGACTTGAGACTATGCTCTCAGTGATGGGACTGATGTCATCAGAAAACAAAAGCCACTCCTCCTTCTCTTCCTCTCCATCCCCTCTCCTTCTTATTCTCTTCCTCATTTCCCCTCCTCTCATCTCCCCTCCTCCTCTTCCCCATCTCCCCTCCTCCACTTCTTCCTTCTCTTCTTTCTCCTCTTCCTTCTTATCTTTCTCTCCCTCCTTGTTCCTTCATCCCTACCTCTTTGTTCCTCCATGTGAGCCACCTACAAGCCAAGCCAAAGGCCTTTTTCAGGATCTGGTCATGTTCTCCCCCTACTTACGTATACCTAGCCTTCAGAACTGTAAGGAACACATGCCAGTTGTTTAAGTCACCTGATCTCTATTATTTTGTCTGGGGGGGAAAAATGTCGCTTGCTCTGTAAAGTTCAAGAATCATCCAGGTAAAAGGAAAGAAGGAGTTTTTTTTTTCATATTGTCAGTATTTTCAGAGTCAACTTTAGATATAAATATATTCTGATATACTAAGGAAATTTTTCCTCAGACACAGCTTGCATTCAAATGTTATTTAAATCATCAAAATGTATTCAGCTTTGCAAATCAGTGAAGATTGCGGCAGTTGTAATGTAAACAGCGAACAGGTGCAGGATGCTGTGAGCATTAACCAGAGGCAAATGGCCGTGCAGAGCGGAGTGGTAAACGGGAGGGGTAACGTGGAACAGAACAAAGCCCCACCATTGAGAATTAGGGTAGGCAGTTGCTACCTATGCCAGCCAGGTTTCTAAGCAGACCCCTGGCAATGGGTAGAAGACCCCATGCATGTGAGTACATACACTATATGGTATACGCCATGACTGAATTTACATACTAGATGCCACATTCTCTACACTTGTCTTTTTTGTTTTTTTACACTTTTCTCTTTTAAAATTTGTATCAGTTCTTTGAAAGTCTCACAGGATGCATTTTGCCCACATTCATTCAGTTGCCCCTCCTCCCCCATCCAACCCCTCTTCCTTACTAACTCAACTTTGTGTTCCTTATTTTTTTCAAGTCTTCAAGACCAATTTGCACTACCCAAACATTCTTGGATGTATGGTGTTTCACAGGAGAGGGATCCACTTACCAGAGATCAGATCAACTTTCACCAGAGGGTAATCAGCATCCCTAGAGAACACTGTCTCTGCCTCTCCCAGCAGCTGACAATTGCCAATAACATTATGGCCCCAGTGGGACTGTGTCGTCAACTCCCCTCTTTGAGCTGGATTTTGTCTGGCTTGGGCTTGAGCAGGTTTTGTACAAGATGTTGCAAGTGCCAAGAGTTCATCTGTGAATGTGCAATGTGTCTAGAAGATAATGAGTCAGGGTTCTCTAATGGAACAGAACTGATAGAATGAACAGAGAGAGGGGGAGAGGCATGGGGAGAGGGAGAGGGAGAGGGAGGGGGGAAGCGGAGGGAGAGAGGGAGAGGGAGAGAGGAAGAGGGAGGTGGAGAGGGAGGTGGAGAGGGAGGTGGAGAGGGAGAGGAACAGGGAGAGGGAGAGAGAGAGAGAGGGAGAAAAGGACAGAGGGAGAGGGGGAGAGGAAGAGAGGAAGAGAGGGAGAGAGAGGAAGAAGAGGGAGGGGAGAGGGGGAGAGGGAGGGGGAGGGAGAGAGGGAGAGAAGCAGAGGGACAGAGAGTAAGAGTGAAAGGGGGAGAGGGAGAGAGGGAGAGAGGAAGAGAGACAGAGGGAGAGAGGGAGAAGGAGGAGGGAGAGGGAGGAGAGGGAGAGAGGGAGAGGGAGGGGGAGACAGAGGGAGGAGAGGGAGAGAGGGAGAGAGGGAGAGGGAGGAGAGGGAAAGGGAGAGATGGGGAGAGGGAGAGGAAGAGGGAGAGGGAGGGAAAGGGGAGAGACAGAGGGAGAGAGAGGGGGAAAGTGAGAGAGTGAGAGGGAGAGGGGGAAATGGAGAGGGGAAAAGGGAGAGAGGGAGAGAAAGGGAGAGAAGGAGAGAGAGGGGGAGAGAGGGAAATCAGGAATGCCAGGGGAAGAAAAAGAGACAGAAAGTCAAAGATACAGAGAAAGAGAAAGGAGGCTTATTAGAGTGACTTACAGGCTGTGGTCCAGTTAGTCCAACAATGTCTGTCCAGAATCCAGTAGCTGTTCAATCTACAAAGCTGGATGTTGCAGCTGGTCTTCAGAATACACTAGAATCTCAGAGAAGTGAGTTCTAATGCCAGTGAAGGAATGGAACAAGCAGACAAAGAATGAAAGTTTCCTTCTCCTTTGTCCTTTATACAGGTTGCCAGCAGAAGGTATGGTTCAGATTAAAGGTAGATCTTCCTACCTCAAAAGACCCAGGTTAAAGGTGTATTTTCTTGATTCTCCTGCCACCTCTCTACCCATCTCATGAGACTTGTGTATTCTGAACCATGCAGGTTAGCTTTCCTTCCCCCAGCCATCTCCCCTGCTCTCTGAGTCCTCTTGGGGCAACCCAAACTACCCTGAGCAGACTGCTATCCAGTCTGGATCTCCATTCTACACACACACACACACACACACACACACACATACACACACACACACCTGACCTTTCCACCCACTTTCATCAGACCTACAGATCTGAAACTATACAGCCCAAAGATACCAATCCCAATACCTACTACAACAGGAACGTCCAGGGACCAAAGGTATCCAGATGGCTAAATGCCCTCAAAAGAACACAGTCAACAAAAGCCAGGGCAATAAGATACTCTCTGAGCACAACCACCCTACTACAGGAAGCCCTGGATAGCCTAACACAACCAAAGCACAAGAAAATGACCTTAAATGCAATCTTATAAAGATGATAGAACCTTTAAAAAAAAACGAATAAATCCCTTAAGGAAATACAGGAAAATAAAATCAAACAGGTAGATGTCTTTAAAGAGGAAACAAACCCCTTAAGGATATACAGGAATATACAATTAAACACATGATGGAAATAAATAAAACTGTATATGACCTGAAAGTGGAAATAGAAGCAATAAAGAAAACACAAGCTGAGGGAATCCTGGAGATGGAAAACCTAGGGAAGACAACAGGAACAACAGATGCAGCATCACCAACAGAGTACAGGAAATAGAAGAGAGAATCTCAGGCTACAATTGGAGAAATTGATACATCAGTCAAAGAAAATGTTAAATCTAAAAAGTTCCTAACACTAAACATCCAGGAATGTGGGATGCCATGGAAAGCCCTAACCTAAGAATAATAGACATAGAAGAAGATGAAGACTCCAAGCTTCAAGACCCAGAAAATATTTTCAATAAAATCATAGAAGAAAACTTTCCCAACCTAAAGAAATAGATGCCTATAAACATACAAGAAGCTTGTAGCTCACCAATCAGACTGGATCAGAAAAGAAAGTCCTCCCACCACATAATAACTAAAACACACAATCTACAAAACAAAGAAAGATATTAAAAGCCACAAGTGAAAAATGCCAGGTAACATACAAAGGCAGAATTACATCTGACTTCTCAACAGAGACTCTAAAAGCTAGAAGGGCCTGAAACCTTGTAACCTCTAAAAAAAAAAAAAAAAAAAAAAAAAAAAAAAAAAAAAACAACAACAAAGAAACCACAGGTGCCAACATAGACTACAAGACCCAGCAAAACTCTCTATCACCAAAAATGGAGAAAGCAAAACTTTTCAAGACAAATCCAAATTTAAACAATATCTATCCATAAATTTAGCCCTATAGAAAATACTAGAAGGAAAATGCCAACCCAAGGAGGATAACTGTATCTATGAAAACACAGGAAATAAGTAAATCCATACTAGCAAAACCAAGAGAAGCACACACAACCACAAACAGACTGACGTGACCAACATCGAAATAACAGGAAATAACAATCACTGGTCATTAATATCTCTCAACATCAATAGACTCAATTCCACAATAAAAAGTCACAGCCGAACAGAATGGATGCAAAAACATTGTCCACCATTCTGCTGCATATAAGAAATACAACTCAGTAATAAAAATAGACATTACCTCAGAGTAATGGGCTAGAAAATGTTTTCCAAGCAAACAGACCCTAGAAACAAGCTGGGATAGCCATCCTAATATCTAATAAAATCGACTTTCAACCAAAATTAATCTAAAGAAATGGGAAAGGACACTTCATACTCATTAAAGGAAAAATATACCAAGATGATATCTTAATTATGAACATCTGTGTCTCAAACACAAGGGCATTCACATTTGTAAAAGAAACATTGCTAAAGACTAAATTGCACATTAAACTCAACACATTAATAGTGGGAGACTTCAACACCCCACTCTCACCAATTGACAGGTCATCCAGACAAAAACTAAACAGAGAAATAATAAAGCCAACAGACATGAATCAAATGGACCTAATAGATATCTATAGAATAGTTCCCCAAACATAAAAGAATATACCTTCTTGGCACCTTATGGCTCCTTCTCCAAAACAGACCATATAGTTGGTCACAAAGCAAGCTTCAACAGATTTGAGAAAATTAAAATAATGCCTTGTATCCTACCAGACCACCATGGATTAAAGCTGAACTTCAACAACAACAGAAACACCAGAAGGCCTATGCACTCATGGCAACTGAGCAACTCTCTACTCAGTGATCTCTGTGTCAGGAACAAAATAAAGAAATATAAATACTTTCTAGAATTCAATGACAATGAAGTCACAACATACCCAAATTTATGGGACACAATGAAAGCAGTTCTTAGAGGAAAGTTCATAGCACTAAGTTTCTCTATAAAGAAATTAGAAAGTTCTCATGCCAGCAATTTAAAGCACACCTGAACATTCTAGAAAAAGAAAAAAAGAGGAGGAGGAAGGGGGAATAGGAGGAGAAGAAAGGAAGGAAGAGGAAGGAGAGGGAGAAGAGAAAGAAGAGGATAAGGAAGAGGAGGCGGAGGTGGTGGCGGTGGAGGAGGAGGAGAAGCAGGATGAGGAAGAGGAGGAGAAGCAGGCACAATGAGGAGGAGTATAGGCGTTAAGATCAACAATTAATAAATGGGACCTTTTGAAGCTAAAAGGGTTCACAGCAAAGAACAACATCCATTTAAACAAAGAAGAGGCAAACAGAATAGGGAAGCATCTTTACCAATCATACATCAAATGAAATTAGTATCTAGGATACACACACACACACACACACTAAAAATGCTGAACATAAATAACAAAATTTTAAAATGGGATCTAGGACAAAATAGAGAGTTCTCAAAAGATGAAATACAAATGCCTGAGAAACAAAGGAATGTTCACCATTTTTAGCCACCAGGGAAATGCAAATTAAAACTACTTTGAGATCTCATCTTACCCCAATCAGAATGGCCAAGATTAATAAAACCAATGACAGCAGATGCTGAGGAGAGTGTGGATAAAGGAGAACACTTCTTCATTGCTGATGTAGTGCAAAGTTGTGCACTATGGGAATCAGGGTGGAGGTCACTCAAGGTGCTGAAAATCAAGCTATCATATTGCCAACTATCTGGACTCTCAGGCATACACCCAAAGGACTCTACACCCTACCAGAGACATACTTGCTCCTCCGTGTGCTGCTCTACTCATAACAGCCAGAAAGTGACAAGTTAGATGCCCACCAACGGATGGATAATGGAGGTCTGGTTCATTCACACACTGGAATGTTATTCAGCTTTTTTTATAAGTGAAATTATTAAATGTTTAGGTCAATGGGTAGAGCTGGAGATGAGCATCCTGAGTGACATAACCAAGACTAAGAAAGATAGATACACACTGCATGTCTTCTCCTATAAATTGATGTTACATTTTATGCTTTAGTTTTATTTCAAATATCCACAGAGGTTAGGTACCTGGTAAGGGACTGTAGAGAGAAGATATCTAGCAAAGGGGAAATATAATATAGTGCTATAAAGGGATAAAGGGAAAATAAAAACAGGAGGATTACGTAAGGAGTGGGATAGAGAGGCAAGGTAACTGAGTGAGTATGGGGGAGGGACAATTAACACTAAAGGGGTTTTGAAAAGCTATATTGAAACCTGCTACTGTACAGTCTTTCTAATATGTATATACCTAAGAGAAATGTAAATGGATTCACCATATAATGGAGGAGATGATGCCCAAACTGTACATTATACGCTACCACAAGCAAAAACAGCCAATAGCAGGAATGAGTTATGTATCGTTGAGTAGTTAGCCAAAGGAGTTCCATAGATGCCACTGAACATCACAGGCCACTGCCAATATTATTGGTTAACCCTCCATGACTCTATGGTAAGGCCTTACTGCTGATCACAACTTACTTATATCATTGAATGCAGAGAAACCAAGCTGGTGTCCAACCAACAGTTTCACCCCTACAGACTAGGAGTGTTCATAATGCTAGAAGGTGCTATATACAATTCGTCAGGAGGATAAGCAATAATCAGGTTCAACCAGCTCTGAAATCTGCAAGCTATGAGAGTTGACCTGCCTGCAAGATACGCTGGTACAATAGTGGCATAAATAGTATGGGGACAACCAATCACTTTTTGATTGAACTTAAGGGATGGAACCCATACCTGATACTGTTAATGAAGTCAGGAACATGGGACTAAACAAGTCATGGGACTTAGGGGAAAACTACCTATTGTTGTTGTTGTTGTTGTTGTTGTTGTTGTTGTTGTTGTTGTGTTAATTATTATCATGCTAAATGAATATAGAAATAAAAATGACTCCTATTGACACATTGCTAAATCAGATTTCATTTACTTAAAAGTATATACTACTCAGAGCAAAGTTTACCTTTGGAGGGAGTAGTAACCTGCAGGTTCTGTAGGCTGCTCACTTTCCGTCCCTTGGTCAAGGCTGAGGACGCATGGCCACGCTCCAGCACTGCACATTTACAGTGTTTGTCTTCCTCCATGAGGGCTGCTTCTCAGCATATCTTTCTCATTGTCGTAGAAGAGAGACGGGAATGACTCTTGGAGGGTGAGGGCAGAGAACATGATACAGAAGGAATTCAGGGCTCACATTCGGATCTTGCAATTCAATTTAAACTCAAAACCTAAGACAGTGAGGCCCTGGTCATCCCAGCTACTCGGGAAGTTGAGGTGGAAAGATGGCTTTGTGCCTAGGAGACCCTGTCTCCGAAATAAAGGAATAACTATAAACATACTTTAGAACAGATAGAGAAACAACACCCTTTGTAAATTACAGAATTGGTAAAGGATACTCATTTGGCTTATAGGCCATTTCGGAGAACGAACACACACACAGAAAGAGAGAGAGAGAGAGAGAGAGAGAGAGAGAGAGAGAGAGAGAGAGAGAGAGAGAGAGAGATACAAGAAAGGAATGCAGGCAACATCAGTCATCAGTTCTCTAAACATGGCAGGCCACTACTGAAATCCGGGCTCATGAAGTTGCAAAACACATGACCCTGTGCAAACCCTAATGTTTCAAGTCTCTCACTATGAGACTAAGAACTCCCACCATGCAGGTTCGTTTTAAGGAAGAAATGGCATAAACCAGTAAAGTTTATCTTTTGACCACAAGGTACCAGGCTACAGAAAGTATCCAGTTTGAGGGGTTTTATTTTGTGCTTTGTGTGAACCAGACAAAAATAAACCAGGTAGGTCACTTGTGGTCACAATGAGCTTCTGGTCTGAATGCCGGGGTATGTTTTTGAACTTGAAATTAAAACGATTCATCCCAAGCAACCCAACACAAGAAATGGGAATGCTGTTTCATCATTCATTCCCAAAACTTGTATTTAAGACACAAGATGCCAAGGCTTTGAGACAGCACCATTTTAATTCAGAATTGCCCTTGCTAATCCTTCAGAGAAGTGAGAGATTGCCTCATTATCCAGCGTTATGTGACCAGTTTCATCACTTAGTGATCAGCGTTGCTTGCTCTTTCCTTCTTTACGAGGCCCTCCTTCCAAGGCTGTGGCACCTAATTCTAATTTAGTCTAATTTTGGAACCACAAATATAAACTTGTGTGGCATTTCACTTATCTCTAAAGTAAAGTTATTGCTCTGATTCTAAGTTCCTTTTTAGAGCACATTATTGTTTGTTGAGTTATTGATCTTACTCAGAAAATTAGAATATTAGCTTTCGTGTCCTTTACATTAAAATGTCATTTGTTAATTTGCATTAAATAGCTGGCATTATGGGCCCACTGTGAATTAATTTTGCTTCTAGCTGTTACTAATTATTACCGTTTTTTTATCTTTGTGCTTCGAGTGTTTGTTTTGATATCCTTCTTTCCTATCTGCTCCAAGTCATAAGTCATCAGGGAGGAAGCAATTAATCCACCAGATTGCCCGAACGGCATTCATCCTGGGAGACCATTTATATCAGGAACTAGAGATTACCTTTTAACAACTGGTAAAGATCAATCTGTTTCAATATTGAGAATTGAAATACGGAGACTTCATGATGCTTAATTACCCTGTGTAGGAACAGCCAGAGCTTGCCTTTGATATCTGACCGTGGGGAGGGAGCAAGATCTGAGGATACCCACTTCCTTCTAAAGCCCAGAGAAACCCTGGGTAATGTGCAAAATATTTAGAGGAGAAGTTCAAAAGTTATGAGAAAGGCTGGGGTGGTGACTGAGTTGGTGAAGTGCCCACTGTGTGAGCATAAGGACCTGAGAAGAGTCCCAGAATCCAGGTACAAGCAGGGATCTGGCGATCACTAACATGCCACAAACATAGGGGTATAAACTTACAGCTACTGGGGAGGCACAATCTCTGGGGCTCACTGGTCAGTCGGCCTTCTCCAACCTAGATGCTCCTGGCCAACAAGAGACCCTGCCTCAAAAAAAGAAAAAAAACCAAGGTAGACAGTACAGAGAAATTGATCCATGACTTTCCCATGCATGTGTGCACATATTCACAAGCACCTCATGAATGGACATGTGTACCTGCACACATTCATACACCCATGTACAACATGAGTGTGTAAACAGAGAGAATGAGAGAGTCCGAGAGAGAGAGAAGAGAGAGAGAGGGGAGAGAGAGAGAGAGAGAGAGAGAGAGAGAGAGAGAGAGAGAGAGAGAGAGAAATAACCAGATGCTTCTTGACACTTAGAAAGAGGTTACATGGTACCCAAGAAGCACCCCCCAGATCCTAAGGTCCAAAGGTGGAGGCCAGGCCTAAATGCTTGTGTTTAGAGAGAACGAATTCTGGCACCTTTAGAGGCTAGAGAAAGCTCATAGCTTTAATCTTAGTCAATGTATTCAAAGATCTTCTGCCTCCACAAATATATGGTTCTGTTATCAGAAGCAGAGTTGCATAAAGCCATGATCACATCTGATCTCACAGCTTCTGTAGGATGTGCGTCCTGGCATGGCTCAGCTGGGTTTCTTTAAGGCCCCTTCAATATATCAAGTGGGCGTGGATTCCTTCCAAGATCACTCCTATCAGCAGGGTCGGTTCATCCGCTGTGAGCCATTGGCAGACCTTAACTAAGGCTTCCCTCTGCTCCTCATCACCGGGCTTCAACGAAGAGAATCTTGTAGCAGAATAACCAGTCGTTTGTGTACCGCTCACATTCAAGAGTTGTGAGCACCAGACAGGAAAGACGCGGGTCCTCCACCATAGGCTGCTCTCCACATGTGTTCTTGACAAAGGATGAGATTATTAAAAACTAACATTCTGGATTAAGGTCCCCACACAAACAAGATCCAAATCTCAAAGAAGGGGTGCTCCCATCTGGCACTGTGTCTCTGAGGCTGAACTGGATACAATGAAACCGGAACTCCTTCTCAGCTGACTGAGCTGAGCACTGTGGCTGGGTTTAATGGCTCAGGAATGAGGACAGCTAGCAAGCAGAGAGTCCATTCTTTCCCTCCTCCTTCCATTCCCACTCTGAGAACCTAGCTGGCAAAGCTTAAAGAGAGCTGGTGGCAAAGTGCACATGCAACTTACAGACCTGCAACCCTGGGGTCGTATCGCACAGTACAGGCAGTGAAGGTGAAGCTGAGAGCTCGCCCCTTAATAATTTGCACGAAAGGCAGGAACTTTCTCCAGCTGGCCTGATGGTACTGATCTCTCTGTCTTGGGATTAAGGTTAAAAAATAACTTTAAGGTCTTTCGGTAAGAAGTCAAAGCAGTAATTTTGTGCGTAGCTTAGGTGTAGAGTCTAAACTTATGCTATCAAAACAGTGCCTGAACCTCAAAAATAGAACAAAACACAACCACCCTCTCAGAGTAGTGAAACCCTGTGGTTACGAGCAGAGACAGCTGTGCAGCCCCTCCTGTCAACAAGGTGAATGGGCTGTCATGTCAGAAATGGGAGACAAAGGGAGAGATGGATGTCATAACGGGGATTTGGTGGTCACTAAGAGAGGGAAGAGAGAGAATGGGACATGGAGCATAGTCAGGACCTTGAGGAACTGGGAAAACATGGTAGACATGACAAAGTCCGTCCATCAAACTGATCAAAGACATAAACAAATGTGAGCACCACGGAACACCAAGAAAACAGGAAGGAGGAGGCAGGCTCTCCCGACTGCATGGATGTGGCTTCCAGAAGAGAAAATAGGCCTGGAAATGTTAACATGCCCATGGGCAGGTTAAGTGACAGACTAAACAAAACTGAAGAGAGGATCAAGCAGTGGAGAGCTCTGATTTGGAACAAATGTCAGTAGAGAGTGGAGGAACGAGAACATACACAGAGGGAGGGGGTTTCTGTGGGGTGTCAGCACACGTCTGCACCCCCAGCACCGAGGACACCAAGGCGGACTGGAAACATAAAACCATCCTAGGAGATCCTATCTCAAAAAGTAAAATAAATGTGATAAATGTGTGCATGCATACATAGATAGCCTCCAACAACACACACACACACGGAGTCCCTAGCTTGTGAAAGTTCAACTTAGGATTTTTCAACCTTATTATGATCGCTCCCAAAGCAGTATTTATCCAGGAGAACGTAAGCGTCCAGTTTTGAGGTTCCCCATGGCTAGACATGTGTGATAAGATGCTCACTCTGGTAGCACTGGACCCCATCAGCAGGCTGTCACTTCCCATCAGCTCTGAAGTCATGAGGGGACAGCCAGCTAGCTAAGGTGTCTTGTGTGACTAAGGCAGGTGTTCTCTAGGTAGATTGAGCATACCTGCGACTTGTGATATTTTGTGGTGGCTTTACTGAGACCTAACTCCATCCAAATCAAGGAGTATCTGTGGAGCTACTGAAAGTGTCCCTAAGAGGCGTGGAGAATAAAAACAGGAACACGCTGCGCATTCCCACAAACCTGGAGTAATAGAAGGAGTACCGCTAGAACTACCTAGAAACTGGTTCTCTGAGATGCGCGTTGGCCAAGAAACTCCGAATGAAGTTATTTTCATGTCTCCCTGTTCTGCATTTGATTTGTGACCTCATCTTACATGGGATTTCCATTTCCTAGGGTTGTGGAAGGGCCCCTGATAGATGGTTGAACCCTGGTTTCTCCTGTGCATCCCTAAAGATCCTGGCTCAGATTCCTTCCTAGAATTGCTTCTGAAATCACCCGGATGATATTTGCCACATGGTACAAAAGACTGGAAACAAAATCTTTCATTTCTTTTCTTTCCCATCCAGAATCCTGGGCTGAGTTTCAAGCATGAAGGAACCTCAGAAAATGTTGTTGGAATCAGTGGAAAAGTCAGATTTAGCTTATTATCACAAAAAGGTCTGGAGATACAGAAAGTACAGCATAGTATAACATGGCATAGCCCAACGTTCAGGGGTAGAAAGACCCCTGGGGTAAAAATAGGGAATAGGAAATCGGAAAACAATGACGGTGTTTTTAAAAACAAACTCAGCGTAGTCAATTCAAACCCCGACAAGTCCAAAAGGAAATGTCCTTTATAATCTGACAGACATGTCCTGAGCGCGAGCCAAGTCTATGGTCTCTCCTCCACCCATGACAATACACTCTGCTTATTAATACGTGGGAAAAAAAAAAAAAAGCCGGCAGATTCAGACAAGCAGCTGCCAAGATGGCTGAAGTGGAGCAGAAGAAACAGACCTTTGGCAAGTTCATCTACCGTGGTGTGGAACTGGACCAACCGCCTGAGATGGTTAGGCAGTGTTGTGAGCGTGTACAACGGCAAGGCCAGGTGGAGATCAAACCAGAAATGATCAGACACTACCTAAGCGAGTTCTCCATCACCTACTGGCCAGTGAAGCACAGTTAGCCTTGTATCAGTGCCTCCCACTCCTCCCCCGCTTCATCCCCCTCAAATAGCAGAGGCCAGTAAAAACTCATGTTTAGTCCCTGGGAAATACACACACACACACACTAACTACACCAGTGGCTGTGGTACTTCTAAGTAAAATAACCATTATTTCTCCGATTCTCAATTTTACAGCAGAATTTAACATCACTTCTTCCCAGGTCCATCCTCCCGCTCCTGAGCTCCCGGATTCCCTGGGCCGCCTGGGCTCTGTGGGCTTCCTGAGCTTCCTAGGCTTCTCCCTGAGCTCCCTGGATTCCTTGGACTCCCCCAGCTCTTTGGCCTGCACTAGCCTCTTGACAATGAGTAGTGCTCACTCCTTCTCTCCAAACATCCTGGGTTCTGAGCATTAAACCCACACAGTCCTGGCTTCAACTACTGCTTGATGCTGATGGTGTCTACTGCCTTTGGGCGGCACCAAGCTAAACACTACGCCTTTAACCCATGGGTCTTTGGGGACATTTCACATGTGAGGGTTCAGTCAGCTCTGTAATCCTGCAGTTCCTGCATGGCATGGAAGCATTTGGGGATGTGGGGCCCACGGTCTGGAAGCATGTATACAGCCAGCACAGCTCCTCACACAAGGAGCTTTTGGAAGGGAGAGAACAACAGCTTTTCCACTCCTGGCCTTCAGCTCAATGCTGAACTGGCCCATGCCCCTGTGCACTCCCTCAGCCGCCAACAGCACACAGAGGACCACAGAGCAGTAAGCTGTGTAACCCAGTGGGGACAGAGTAGAGAATTCTAAAACAGATCCATTTTCCTTTGTTCGAAATTGCACGGCTCTTTTTTCTCTCTAAATACTAGTTCTTCAAAAAGTACTTTAAACTTTTTTAAAATAAAAATAAAGTCTGTCGAATTTAACAGGAGTTTTTGCACACCCGTAAGGTCCAACTCTATTGCGTCTAATATTTGCCAAGCATTCTCATACCTGCAGATGTGTTTTGATACCTACACTTCATTCTCATAGCTCTGTGAGCTAAAATGATCTAGTTGAGCCATTTTCATTTTTAGATGAAGGGACTCAGACATAGAGAGCTTAGCCCACGGCTTCAGATCAGGTAACAAAACTGTGGCGATACAAACCCCCACCTTGAGATTCTCATTACGGACATGTCCATCACTCTACAAACAGTGCACTGACTGAAGCACAGGTCTCCATCACATCACAGCAATCAGATCTCCACTCCTCCTGAGAATCTGGTGCTCAACAGACTCGGGAGACAGGGAGCATAAATCTCAAAAGCAATAGACTCTGTCTGAACTTGAAAAACAGAGTGGGGTGGGGGTGGGGTGGGTGAGAAAGACAGCAAAGCACAGTTGCTTGAGAAAAATCAGGTAATTCTTTAAAATTCCAACTAGGCAAATATCCACAAGTCAATCAAAATTTAGACCAAGTCACTAAGAACTTAGGTGTTTAAAGATAAGGCCATGGAAAGCCCTAGGGGTTAAACAAAGGATCCTGGGTGGATTCTTTGAAAGACGCAGTTAAAGCACAGCTGGGGGGGGGGGGGTGTCTGTAGAATCGAGGATCCTCACGGCTTCCCAACTCCTTGCCCTCTAGTTCCTCATATCCACTGACACATCCCTTGTACAGAGCCCTGGCAGGAAAGATCATTCAGGGCTTTCATCTTGAGCTCGGGCCTGTGAGAAACACGAACTGTAATGAAAAGAACTGCGCAAACCAGGAGGCCAGCCTGGACCCGCATCTGCTGTGGAGCAGCCATCAGCCTCCAGAGGTGCAGTCTTCACTGTAAATGATAGGATCGAGCCAGCCAAGCTTTAAGGTCACTTTTTCCTTTGAACCTTACTAAACCAGGAAAGATGAATAGAACAGAGATAAATCCCCGAGATTTACCCAGGTCCCTGGGAGCTCTGACTTTCCTTTCTCCATGTCTTTGTCCAGGCAGCACCTTATGTTTCCCTCTCTAAAGCAGGCTAGGATCCAACTGCAGCCTCTGAGTGTGGACAGACAGCCTTCTGTCTCCTAGTATGTTTATATTGCAAATTCTGGGGGCTACATTCAACTTGACGAAGCCAAGACTAAAAGTAGAAACATGATGTATACTAGGGGGTTGGGGTGAGGACACAAGAATTATTGTTTAGCTCTTTCTAAACCATATCCTGGGGGTAACCTGGCTGGGATCACTTAAGAAAATCCGAGGCTAAGCCAAAGAAAAATGTGCTTTCTCTTGCCTTCCTTGTTTTTCATGTCTTCAGACCCCATCTGTTCCCAGAGAAATACTGGATAGGATAGCATACATGAGAGAACACCAAGTACCAGGACATGTGAAGAATCCTCTTGCACTTGGAGCATGAGTTCCTAATGTTCATTGTTGAGGGCCCCTCACATTTAAGAAATTGTCTCTACACTACACAGGAGCTGGTCTAGTATACAGTAAACTTTTGATCTGTCGGTTGGAAATAATAATCCCATCTCCTTGTTTAGGGGTATATACTAAATATAATAAATACAAAAAATGAGTCTCCAGGATGCTGGTGCATCCTCATCACAGTACATGGCCGGTCCAATCCCAGCTTTTCTACATGTCTGTCTGTCTATCTGTCTGTCTGTCTGTCCTTTCTTCTCATCAGTCTGGTGAGTAACTTCTAAAGCCATGTAGGTTGCAGCAGTAAATATGTTTCCTGCTATTTTTCACTATTGAATTTCAGAATCTTATTTAAACGCATCTATACCCCCCAAACATCCTCATAGGATTTAACTATGTGCAGTAGAGTTTCTTTTCCCAGAACGTCTGCTTTCTGAGCTCTCTAGGATTTTCCATGTTCTGCCTTAGGCTGCCAAGCATTGCCCCTCACGTGCCTGCATCTCCTAAGTTCTGTTCATGTGCTATTCATGTGTTTAGCTAGAGGTTTTCTTATACCAGCGACATTAGGGGCTCTGTTCCCAGCTCACTGGGAATAGAACTCAGCTAGATGTTGACCGTCATTGTGAGTGTGTGGCTCACAGGAAGGAAACGGCACCCCAAGGCTTTGGGGACATGACTTTGCCCTCTGACTTTTGCCGGGCTTCCCCTCCGCCCAACCTCATTTAACTTACATTTTTTCATCTTCTTTTTAGTACAATAACAGTAATTAACTGAGAAAGTGCATATATCAAAACTCATGAGTAACTAAGAAGAGCACGGAAGTCAGCCCAGCTCTGGATCCTTATAGCTTCTTGAGAAACTGTTTCTTAAGGAATCCAGGGATTGGCCATAAACAATTTCTCCACACTAATCAGAAGGGCGTCTTTGAAGTTGGAGACAAGTTTATAACCCAGCTCAAGATGGAATGGTCAAGAGGAGAGAAAAACAAAATCAAAAGTTGGAAATGAATATAAGAATTTTTGGTGGTGGTTGTTGTTTGTTTGTTTGTTTGTTTGTTTGTTTTAACACATGAGATCACTCATGGTCACTGTCAGTTTGAGAACAGAAGCAATCAGGCTGGTCTATGATGGGCAGTCTGTTAGTAACATAAATAAATGGATGCACCTCCCAAAAAATAAATGTAAGGTTTTTTTTTTTTAATTTTGCTAGAAATGGAATATTTAACATTTATACTCTTGCCAGGAAGAAAAAAGTAAAACAGAAACAGGAAAAAATGAAAAATAACCATGAATCAGAATGTTTTGAAATAAAGCAAAAATAGCGACTCCACGTATTAATCAAGTGGAGTAGTACCACATGCCACATGCCGCTTCCCAAATAAGTAGCTAATGATTTTTGCACTTTAGAGAACAGAAGCAGAGGGGAAGCATCACTTCAGACTCAGCAATTTAAATAAAACAGCAGTTAATAAAGTGTCAGCAGCCTCTCGCTGTGCAAATGTACCCAGGAAGAAGCAGGAGTTATAGACACAGGGCACTCTGGAGTTGTAGGCACACTGTGTTCTGGAGTTATAGACACATTGCATTCTGGAGTTGTAGGCACACTGTGCTCTGGAGCTGTAGACACAGTGCACTCTGGAGTTGTAGGCACACTGAGCTCTGAAGCATCTGCTTTTCAGCCTTTGCTGAGTTACCACAACACTGAAAAGAAAAATGCCAACAGTCTTCAGCTTCCTTCCAAAACATCGGTGCTGCCTTTCAAACCTGGTTAATAAGACAAAGCTACCATCAGGTCCACATTATGACACAAAGAGTAGATTTTGCATGTGTGCATGTTTTGAATAGAATTTTAATTAAAATATTCTTTTGTTTTGTTTTGTTTTGTTTTGTTTTGTTTTTTTGAGACAGGGTTTCTCTGTATAGCCTTGGCTGTCCTGGAACTCACTTTGTAGACTAGGCTGGCCTTGAACTCAGAAATCTACCTGCCTCTGCCTCCCAAGTGCTGGGATTAAACATGTGCACCACCACTGCCCGGCTGTTAAAATATTCTTAAAGCCCATTTCTCTTTATGTAATTCAATATCCATGAGGTTAACAAGATAACAAGATGGCTAACATTTCAGGGTCAGAATCTCCATCTCTCCTCACCTGTCTCCTTCTGTCTCATTTATGTTCCTATACATTTGCGTGTGTGTGTGTGTGTGTGTGTGTGTGTGTGTGTGTGTGTGTGTGTGTGTTTGTGATGCAATTTACAGCTTCTTCCCATCATATTCCAGTGTGTCTGGTGTCTGGAGATCTCAGTTTGGTACTGCGTGGATTAGACAGGTTTCTCACCCCAAGGCTCTGTCTCCCCACATTACCAACACTGTAGTGTGTATTTCACAGAGGAAGCCATGCTGCCTTGGGGAAGCCACGAAGATATATTTATCCCCTGGCCTGACCGGCACACTGATGTCTACTTTGCTTTCTCATAGAACTGGAGCAAGCTACTGGAAATGAGACAGTTCATGTACCTGTCCCACATATAATCTCCCAGGTTTGCAAGACTTCAATTGTCCTTTCTCCACAGACCCTTGAGGGTGCTTAAGATGAAGCCCCATCCTACTCCCGAAATTCAGGGAGCAGTCCCGGCAGGTTCTGGTCACCTGACTCTTAGCGTGGTTCCCTTCTAAGGAGTTGTGTGACCTTGAGGAAAATAGATTCCTCTACGGCTGACTAGGCTCAGGACTCTCTTCTCCAGTGCCTAACTGTGGATTATCCTCAGGCAGCTGCTCAAAGACCATTTAAACATTATTTAAGTGACCTTGTTATCTGTGTCCTGCCTGAGTCACTGGGAAAGCCATACATGACACTAAATATTTTTTTTTATTTTATGCAAACCATAGTCTAGTGCCATATCTAAAGCCAGACCACTTAAAGGACTAGAGTGTACTAGGACTTGCAAAAATAAATTGTTCGTTCTATTAAGTATCTAATTACTATTTCATAATCTCAAGTATTTCTCTGCAGCATTGAACACGAGACAACAATACAGACCTTTATGGAGACATTTTTCTTCAAACACTGAATTGGGCTCCAGGGGATGACTGGCCTTAACACTTTTCTGAAAACTTGGGGTTCAACCCGAATTCCTTCCACGTGTAACTGAATGACACAGCACCTCTCTGTTTCTAAGGAAGAGCTGACACAAGGAATCAGCCAATCAGAGCAAAGATGGGAGGGATGGCGCCTGTGATGAAAGAGATGATACTGGAGTCTTGACTCGGGTCCTTTAAATTCAGCGCCCCCGCCGATTTTTTTACCCTAATGCCGTGTACTTTTTCCCATTAAAACTTGATTCTCCGTGATTTCTAAGTCTCAACATGGCCTCTAATCCCCAAAGCAAGCTTTTTTCACAGGAGCTGGAGGTACCACACTACTGAGCTGTGTCCTCTGAGGCCGGCCACCTAAGCTGCAGATTCCAGCACCCTGGGCTCTGTGCAGGGCAATCGGAAGCTGCTTCTTCCCATCCCCAGAGCCCAGCTTTAGCTCTTCACACATGTTATGGTGGAGGAGGAGCAGGTCAGTAGAAATTAATTAAAAGAGTTACTTAAGCATAAAAGTGAAATTTACCAAGCAATTTCCCACTTCTTGGTGAAAGCCTCATCCTAGGCCATGTCTCCTGAACAAGTGGCTTTATTCTGTGGTTTAACAGTAGGGTGTTTCATAGCTCATCCCGTCTGCATTCATTTTCACACTGACTGAACAAATGCAATTAGCTTGCAGTGAGCCAAGTAATGGTTTTCTTCAAGGATTGAGAACACTTTCTTAGACTCTAATGTGTACAAACGTCTGCCTCGGCTCCTTCCACCTGGGCTCCCGATAGAGCAACCGAGTGGCTTTTCTACTGGACCAACACAAAAGTTTTGTTTTCAAGGAACCAATTCTATGGGACCCGAGATCTGGGAGTTGAGATTAAGGGGCGATAGATCTCCCTGACATTCCTAGGTTGTGGTCTTGACCTGGAAATAAAGGGAACTGACTGACTTGCTGCCATACCATAGGTGGGCACTTGGGAAGCTCAGAAATCAGGTCACCTTTGGATCACTCACCATCACAACGAATTTATCGGCACTGTATCTGCGACATTCATGGCAAGTCCTCAGAATGTTTACCACAGAGCAGTTCCCAAGAGACAGCCGGTGGTCACCAAGGGATCTGTGAGGAAAGAAAGTGTGGTGTGTATACACAGCAGAGTGTACAGGCAGTAGCGTGAGAACCTGCTTTGTTACACAAAGGATAACAGTTCCCAGTGGCTGTTTTAAACCTCTGTTCAACCAAGAAGAAGGAAATTGTCAGTAGCAAGAAACATGAGCAGAACTAGGAATTTTCAAGATAAGTGAAAAAAATCTAGAATAAGGGGGAAATGAAATAAAAACAGGAAGGAAGGAAGGAAGGAAGGAAGGAAGGAAGGAGGAAGGAAGGAATAAATTTAAAATAATTTCATTTCTATCTTATTTTGCACCTTAGATGGGGAAGTTGGCCTTTCCTGGAAAGGATTTTGCATACAAATTCCAAAGACTTCCTAATTCTCACAACGTCTGATGCTGAATCTTATCGATTTTTAAGGTATAAAATCTTGATCAGAAAAGTAAGCCATAGTTCTTGAAAGGCTCTTGTAGGAGCATCACAGCAGAGACTCTGAGACAGCGAAGCAATAGGCAAAAAGATGGAGCTTCCTGAATCACCAGCCTCACACAGCAGCAGTGTGGGTGCTGGGTCTCAGGGAGCTCTTATGAATGAAAGGGGTTGGTGGCTGGCTGGATGAATGAATGAATGAATGAATGAATGACTGGAACATTTACTCATTTCATAGAGTGAGACTCTAACCTACTTTGTTAAGCAAATGATAACATTCCTAAATCATAGGATATTAATAGTAGCTGTTTGAAAATGTTTATGTGAGCCAGAATAATAGCAAACGCCTTTAATTTCAGCACACAAGAGGCAGAGAGAGGCAGGAGGATTATGAGTTCGAAGTCAATCTGGTCTACATAGAAAGACCCTATCCAAGAAGGAGGAAGAAGAGGAAGAGAAGGAAGAGGAGGAGGAAGAAGAGGAGGAGGAGGAAGAGGAGGAGGAGGAGGAAGAAAGAAAGGAGAAAGGGTGTACAAGGAAGAACATGGGAACAAACTGGGTAAAATGAAATTCCTCTATTTCTGGGAGGGTCACAGGTGAGATATTGTGGTCTGTGGCTTGAGAGACCCTGAATGTTCACATAGACCATGGAAGCACACCAACTAGAATTGGAATGAACTTCCTAACAAGGATTTTAAAAATTATAAAAGTTAAGCCTATATATGGCCTTCTGTTACAGATTTCCAAGACCCAAAAGAAGCCCGTAATGCCTTACAAAGCTAAATCACTTCACCATTCAATTCTTGGAGAGTGCACAGCCAATGGGGAGATGGTGGCCAAGGTCCACCTCAAACCTATGAGTCCCAAATAGATACTCAGAATCTGTTCTCCTGTTTGAGGTACTTTCCAGGACACCTACAGAAAGGCCAAGAGCCTCATTATTGTATCTGTGTCCTGAGTGGCCATGGGGAAACAGCAGGGTCTTTAGACTCAGTGTTCTCCATTGGTCATGTCATGTCTTCACATCAAGGTGTGGGATGTAGGTTATGACCTCTTAAGGAGCAGAGCTGGGGTACCTGAAGCTCCATGTGAGGGAGTGGGAGGCACCCAGAGCATCTCCTCTTCCTGACTAATGCTTTGCTCTCTTGAGAACTGCTGAGCTGGTCTGTGTTGCCGCAGGTGTTACAGGCAGCTCTGTCACTAAAGCCAGGATTGCTGAATCCTTATTCCCATCAATGAGGCGAAAAATAGAAAGTGCACAGCTGGATTTTCCGATCACAGGTGGGGTTTGCAAGGCTTAGGGGCGTGCGGGGAGTTGTCTTTTACTGTGCTAACTGAACAGTCAGGCTGCAAGTCAAAATCTATAAAATCGAAAAGGAAATCCCATGGTTTTTTTTTTTTTTTTGCCTACTTCCACTTCTCAGTTAGGAAGATTCTTGAAAAAAAAGGAGTGGCAATTTTGTTTGAGGTAATTAAATGAGACAAGCAAGAATCCCCCCAAAGTGAAAATCGTTGAATATAAATAATTTCAATACAACTCCTGTCTTCTCTTTACAGGCAGACTATAAATTTCCTGAGACCAGGGGGATGTTTGTCCACTTTCTTTATTGCAAGGTACAATTTATGGGCACACACACACAGACACACAGCAATGGGATGAATATTTACTTTTGGAATGAGTGAAAAAAATCACAGCTCAGACACAGCCTCACTCTCCACAAAAAGGAGAAAGGTGGGCATAAAACGGAGACATAAATAATATACAGAATTAAGAGTTTGTACTTAATGCATTAGGAAAGAAATGCTTGCAGCAGACAGGATAGGCACTTCAGATAAGGACTGGGTTTGTGTCCCGGCTCAATCACCTTCAGAAAGTTGTTTCGTTTCCATGAATCCAGGCTAACGACTCTGGGAACTCTCACGTCCCTGCTCTAAGACTTCCTCCATTGGCTTCATACCTCCTGACAAGTAAAGCCAATGCTATCCCAGGAACTTAAAAGTCAGCAACAAGGGCTTGGTTCTGTAATCTCAGTCAGTATTTGGGAGACTGAGCATGTGAGTTCAAGGCCACCTACATTATAAAATGAGCGCCCTCTTGGCCAACAGAACAAAACAAGGACTTCGAAGTTTTCACATGATCCACTGCTTACCTCCGAGGCTGATGTGTCTCATCCCTGTGCACATGACATCTCTTCGGCTCACTGACTGCCTTGGTTCCTGTTTCGTAGTCTCCACTTGCCTCCTCACTGTTCAGCAGATGAAGAAGCTGGGAAGCATAACACAGCTGTGAGAGGGAGTTAATGCCCCACGAGGTGACCTTCATCAATAGGAAGAGAAGAAGCCAAGCTGAGAGATTCTGCTCTTCAGTGAACACACCGAGACACTGCTCTCCTGAGCAGTCCATAGTACCCTGACATGACAGTGAGAAGGCGACCTGCTGTACTGTTGGCAACTCGGGATCCTGGAGTCAGCTCTCTCTCCTTCTCCCTCTTAACTCTCCCCCTCCCTCTCTCCCCCTCTCTGTCCTCCCTCTTTTTTCCTTTCCTTCTCCTCCATTTCCCTCTCCTTTTTCCTCTCCCTCTTCTCCTCTCTACACCTCCCTCTCCCCACCCCTCTTCCCCTCTCCCCCTCCTCCTCTGCTCTTTCCGTGCTCTCCCAGCTCCGACCTTGTGCCTGCATAAGTCTTACCTCAGCCATCTTCAGCGTATATTCTATCCTCTATATGCTGATCTGACGTCGTCTTTTCTCTTCCTTCAAGAAGACAAAAGGACACAGGCATCCTTTCCTACAGCAGGTCGAATGGCACTGGGCACTCAGTACTTGTCACATGAATGGATGAGTTCCTGGCCATATATCTGCCACTAAAAATCTGTTCCCCCAAACTGAAACTGTTAACATTTCCACAATTTCTGTGAGATTCTGGATAAGCTATAGCATGTATTACATCCTACACACGAGCACACGCACGCACGCGCGCGCGCACACACACACACACACACACACACACACACACACACACACACACGCACACGCATGCGCACTCACACACAGGACTACTGTCTCTAGGAGTAAAATAAAGATTATTAAGAAAATCTTTATATACATTTAAGATATCCCTTTAGTCCAGTCATTTTGTCCTATTCTTCATTGCATATTATTCCCAGCATTATTACCAACATAAAATACAAACATGACCAAAAGGGGAATGTAGACCAGCCATGATCCTATAGTCCAGCGCATAGAAAATGTAGAGACAGAAGGACAGAGGATATGAAGCCAGCCCTGGTGACACAGAGAGACACTGTGCAGAGAAAGGGAACGGGAGACAAAACTCAGGAGTGGAGAAGAACTTCAGCTGTATGAGATAGAGCTAGTAGGATCCGTGAGAAAAAGAGCATTCCTGAAGACTGTGGCAATCCATATATGGAAAGAGAGAAGGAAAGGGAAGGAGAGAGAGAGAGACAGACAGACAGAGACAGAGAGAGAAGGGAGGGAGAGAGAGATTTATACAATGCTATTTCAACTCCACAGACAATATTAATTAATATTAATAAAATTAATATTAATCTGAGCACTTGAAATTCGCTTTGCTTTTCTTCTTAGAGTGTTTTCCCCATACATTTCCTGGAGAATTCAGCAGCTGCGCTGGCTCCTCTCTCTAAGAGGCACACTTTCTCAGAGATTCAGATTCCAGACACTGAGTTAGCAATGTAAGTGAGTTTAAAATACATAACAAGCAAATAATAATAACATATAATATATTAATTTATTTATTATTTGCGATTTTAAAAGTTATTAATATAAATAAGATTTTCCTTTATGATTGCATATCCAGAGAATTCAAATGCATCAGAGAAAAGATTCACCAAAACAAGGGGAGGGAGCATGGGAGAGGGGGGTTCTGGAGGGGAAACTGGGAAAGGGATAACATTCGAAATGTAAATACATAAAATATCTAATAAAAAAAAGAATTTAGTGAGACCGAAATATTTAAAATTAACAAATAAAAATAGTCATTGTATACTAAAAATGAAAAATAATAAAAATATATAACAGAACACCATATTTGTGTCATTTTGTTTCATATATATTTTTTTGTTTTTGTTTTTGTTTTTCTTTAAATAAGATCTTACTGTGTAACCCAGGCCCTCAACTGCTTGATCCTCCTGCCTCAGCCTCCCTTGTGCTGGAACTACAGATACGTGCCTACACTGTTAGCACTGAAGACCACACTTAATGCAAGGAAAAGCAATACACAAAGGATCTAACGGGAACTAGGAAAACAAGCCTGTGAGAAGCCAAGCAGTAAACATCCTGAAAACCACAAAAGTCCACTCAAGCAAATGCAAAGATGCCCGTATTCTTCCATAGGAATACTGCATAAATAAAAAGTCATCCTCAGTTAATATGTAAGTCTAATGTGATTCATATCTTAAGTAACCAGGGATCTTATATGCACTGGTGCAGTCAGTTTGACCTCATCAATAATACACTCAAGTCCCAATAACATGTTGGTGCCATATTATGGAAGAGGACCCCAGATCTGAGTTCTCCATTCTTCCATGTCTCATCACCCTGCCTGTCTACTGAGGGAATCTGAATCTCTGCCTGCTTGAATATTGTCTTGTAAGTCTGTCTGTCCTTGTCTGTGTCTGTATCTGTCCCTGGGTGTCTGTCCTTAACAAAGGGGTTTTCCTCTCTCATTTGTTGAGCAGCAGAGAAAGTATCACACGGGGAAGGAGGGGGTAGATATTTTACAAAAATCTTAACAGAGTTTTACAAGAACTGATGTCTCTGACCCCAAATGACCCAGATATCTCTCCCTCTCCCCCCCATACACACACACACACACACACACACACATGTGCACACACATTCTCTCTTATCTATCAAGCAATGAGTGATGCTTTCTGTATTTATGATGAATATTCATTTTATAAGGCCAGCAAATGATTATCATAACACACATACATACACACATACTCTTGGATCCGGGGGATGGAAGAGCACATAACTTATGATTACAACTATGCAGTAGCTTAGGATGCAAAAGTTGGTTATGTGTGAGATCCAAGGCAAGTAAGGTTGATTGTATCATTGTTCCCTTAAAGGCAGATTAAACAAACAGGCAGAGTGCACAGTAGACTAGCAGTCTTAAGTCTTAAGTGACCGCAAAGTGCGTTGTTAACTCTGGCTGTGAAGTCCCAAGAAAATTCCAGTCCCTTAGAATGTAGATGTTTTCGGGAAAAAATGCACCACCACAGGCCCGGGAGCCTGATTATACAGTTCATCTGAAATGACCAACAAGCCTAGCATCAAGAACAAAGAGCACTAGGAAGAGCTGAGGGCAGCCAGACAGCTCAGGTCCTAAAGCACAGTACGAAGCTTCTGTCAGACAGACAAACAGACAGACAGACAGACAGACTCAACATAAAAGAGACAATCCTGAGACAGATTCACATAACTGAAAACCTATCACACAATAAAAAAAATGACGCATCACTGAGCCGGCAGAGACTACCTTTCTCACAGGTGACATTATGTGGGGCAGATCGGGAGACTGAATCTTTACTTCTGCTGTACATCAGGACAAATGTCCAATGGTAAGTATTTAAATGTAAACAAAAATACATAGTAAAATAAAAAAAAGCAGATAGATTTCTCTTTAACTTGAGAATAAAGACTATTTCCCTGATTACTAACTGGAATCTAGAGGAAATAAAGAACATATCTGCAGGGGGAGGAAGAGCCCGCTTTCTCTTGAGCATGAGAGTATTGATTCTGTAAGCCCATCATGCTCCAGTGAAGGCCACACCCCCAAGAGTACACGTGCACCACAAATTGGACTTTATAGGTGAAAAGGCTACAGAGTTGGGAGAGTAAGGACCGCTAGGAGATCTGGGGGCGGGGAGAGCTAGGGTAGAGTGCACACGAGCAAAGCACATTGTATAAAATCTTTTAAAAAAACTAATTAAAAATCATGGAAAATTAATTTAATTATCTTTAAAAGCCTTTTTTGTTTCACACATATTTGATGGTTATTTTATGAACATATTCCCCCCAACATTGCTTTTTCTTTATGATTAAATAGAAAAGATGTGAATAAAGTAAAAATGACAGTTAATACGCTAAGAAAAATGCAAAGACCAATGAACTTAATTTGCAAGGAAGTTCTAATAGAGAAAGTAAATACCAATGCCAGTAGTCAACAGCAGAAATACCAGCAGAACATTTGTGGAGAAATGAAGGCAGCTGACTCACTGACAGACAAGATGCTCTGCTTTGCTTATAATAAGACAAGTGCCAATTAAAGTTGTCCCAAGATTCCATCGGATTGAAATGCTTCAGATGTTAAACGCATATGCTTATAACAACGCGGACAGGTGAGGGAAGACAAGTTTCCCAGATCAGTCACCTCTGCGGATGCTTGAGAGCAGGTCTGTTATGGTAAACGTTGGCAAGTGGAGAGAAAAACTCACCCATCACCCGGGCTTTCTTAAAGTTGGGTGCAAAGATGTAATAAAGGAAACCTTCTCTAGTTGATGAATAAAGACAAATTCATTTAAACATGAAACCCAAATTGGCAAGGTAAGTACCTTTATCCCTCTTTCAGGCTCTAACACAATGGGCTACTGGCAAGAATCTGAAACTAGGAATTCCAAAGGCTATTATTCATTGCAGCAGCTTTGGTTTGATGCACAAAGCATATAACAACCCAATTGTGTATCAATTGGATTCTCAGTAAGTTATCCAGGAATCATAGCACCGCGTGGTGCTATGCTAAGGTACTATGCAGCAATGCAGAATGATGTGTATATTTGCATTATGAGATGACTTCTGTGATCAAGTACGAAGAGGAAAGATAGAGAGATTAGGGGCAGAGTGGGCTAAGGAAGAGGGGGGCATGCGGAGGGATATATGGAGAATTCACTTAAATCCTTTTAAACACAAAAATACACACTTGTAATGAGTTGCCTATAGACAAAAATAGGTGGCAGAATAGAAGGGATAGAAAAAGAAGCCACTGTGTGTGGAGGTGGTTCAGTCAGTACACTGCTTGCTGCACAGTTGGGGTGGGGGTGGGGAAGCTTGCCACAGCAGGGCTCACTTGTAACACTGGACAGGCAAAGTCAGGAGGGTTCTTGGGGCTGCAGGGTCAACCTGACTGGTATTATCTCCAAACTTCAGGTTGGGTGAGAGACCCTGTCTAAAAAAAATCAAGTGGAGAATGATGGACAAAGGAAGCCAATGTTAACCTCTGTCCTCCACACGCATGTGCACACTCGTGACCATCTACCCAACCATAGATACCCAAAGAAATAGAAGGTAGACGTACTTAAATCTTATTTTGTAGATTTAACTTTAGGATATAACCTAAAAGAAAATTAACTTACCAAAAATAAACCTTAGAAATCAAAAGCTGAGCAAACCAAGGAGAATTCGGTAGCATCCGGTCAACAGTGGAGCCACACAGGGGGACACTCCAAGGCTGCTGGAATTCCCATCTGCTTATCTCTAGCAACAAAGTCACAGGGGGAAAATAACTAACAGACCTTAAGCTGTTTTCAGCTGTTAATTGCTCCTCAAGTGTGGCTGTTCTGAAGACTGTGTGTGCACACTCTATGCTGTAAACTCATCCCTTCACATTTATCTCTAGTTGGGTTTTCCATTACAGTGAGGCCACATCCACCCAGGGCAGCCTCCTTCTACAACACACACACACACACACACACACACACACACACACACATACACACAATGTTGAAATGAGTTTGCTATAGTCAGGGGCAAATGGTCATTCTCCCTCTACCCCAACAAGTCTTAGTGTGTTGGAATTCCAAACCCCAGAATTTCAAACTATGACTTTATCTAAAGACACTGTAGAAAATTATATTAAAGCTTTGTTTTAAAGAGATGTATGAACACAAATGGGTTTCTTGTTATTTGAACTTGGGTCACATCTTCAAGATATCTCTCTCTCTCTCTCTCTCTCTCTCTCTCTCTCGCTCGCTCGCTCGCTCTGTGTGTATGTGTGTGTGTGTGTGTTTGTATGTGTGTGTGTGTGATACATGCAAATATTTCAAAATCTAAAATAATATCCAACATCTTGGTCCCAAGCACTTCAGATATACTTTGTGCTGACAGTCATGGCGAAAAAACACAGCAAAAATGCCCTACTGTTCGCTTTTCTGACTCATGTTCCTTCTGTCCTAGAGGGAAGTTACCCCACCCCAGCATCACTGCCAGAGACAAATGACCAGCACGGATGGGTTGTATGGTCTGACTCATTCTGCAGAACTAACTACTCTGGGACCTGGCATTAGCTGATCTGACAGCTTTGTGTACTTTTCCATGCCTGACCCATCTTCCCTTCTCCTGAGGGCTCTGCCTTTAAAGATGCCCTGCACAGGCTCCCTGTTAAGTCAGGCCTTTTAGTACTGACAGCTGCTTCCCTGCCTGGAGGAGTCTACCTAGTCCTGCTGTTACCCAACACCTATCTCCAAGACTCCAGCTTGACATCCTCAATGACAACCGACCTACTTCCCTCAGCGGCCCTTACTTTTATGGGAGTCAAAAGGAAGACAAAGAGGGGTGGGTCTTAAAGCCTTACTGGTTTAACATTCACTGGTGAAGGGAGCTGGGGAGAGCTCTCAGATGATAAAGCTCTTGCTTTGCCAGTATAAAGACACACAGTTCTACCCTGGATCTCAAATAAAAGCTGGGCGTGGCAGTAAGTACTCGTGATGCTCCCAAAGCTGGCTCCTACGGATCTCTAGGGCTTGCTGCTCACTGGTCTAGACTACAAGGCAAACTCCAGGCCCATGAAACACTCCCTGCCCAGATACAACAAAAGAAAAACAAAGGCAGATGTTACCTCAGGAATCACTAGCAAGACTCTCTTTTGGCTTCCACATATATAGCATACACATGTACACACATGGTGAGATGTATGTAAAATAAGGGGCTTCCTAAGACAGAAAACCCATCCATCTCCCTACCAGATTCCCCAAACTCACACAGCATTTCTTCATGAAGAAATGAGACAGAGGCTGCTATCCTGATTTTGAAGGAGTCTGGGAGAGTGTGTGAGCATTTGTGCTGGTTTTCCTCATGCTTTGGTTTACTTTTCACCCCAGTGAAGCAGTCCAGCAAACAAACAGAAAGGCCATTCCACAACGGCTTGGCCTTTGATCGGGTATAGCAGGTCTGGGCGGTGTGTGAATCAATACAGTGAACTGTTGTTTTCCAGGCTCGTCTTAGCCCTCAGAGTACTGCTCCTTGCCCAGTCCTGGTGCTCAACCTCCAGGACACCTCAGAAGCAAGTCTTAGAGGAAAATCACTTCAGAACTACTCCAGCCAGCCAGCTTTCCAAGTGAGGGTTCTGTTGAGCTGTCTCTGGGCATCAAGTGTTTTCCTTCCAGATTTCATCTGAAATCCCATATAGATACAGTTGTAGATACAGTTAGATGTGCTGCATTCAGGGAGGATATGACTCCCTTCTTCTACCCAGAGCTGCTCCCTCTCAGGCTCTCACTTTCCCCTTGGTTGTCCTAAACTTGCTATCACTTTAATTAATACTTGCTACTTCTGTCTTCATTTCTGGCCTGGTTTTTGAACCTGTATTCCAGTCATGCCTGTCGCTTTCTCCACCAGCATTTGTGAAAATACACTACTTGTCCCACCATTTTACACAGACCAGCAAATAGATGGAGGGGAGACCTGATCTTGGGAATGGCAAAAGAGGAAGGCAACGGGGTGTATTCAAAAGATGTGTGGGATCTCCATCATCAGATTGGAGAGCATCGTGGAATTTTACTGAAGGAGGCAGGGAAGGCAGAAGGGTGATGTCACTCACTGTGGTTCTAAGAAAATGGCACCCAGTGAGTCTGAAGGATTGATGTGTTTCAATAGATACAGGAAAGCTGGGAAATGAAAGCTGTTTCCTATGAAGAGAATACATCTCCAAAAAATGCAGAGCCAAGTCCACTAATCAGAAACCAGCCAGCAGGATCATAAGCAGGATACAGAGAGGACAGAAAGAACAGGTTAGTGTCAGAACAGCAGGGCCCTTAGAGTTCAATGCAGGGAGCATTCTGCCTCACTGTAAAGAACTTGGAAGCTGTTAAATTCCCTTGGACATAGGAATACTGTGTGAGCCTGCTCAGCTGCCCTAACAAAAGGGCACAGGCTGGGAGACTCACACCACAGATAATTGCTTTTCACCATCCTGCAAATGGGAAAGGCTTGAATATGAAGGTGTCAGTATATCTGGTTTCTTCTGGAGTCTCTTATCCATCTTGTCTGGGTGACCATTTCTCTACTGTTTTTACGCTTGGTCAGCCTAAGTATGCCTGTGCTCTAATCTCTTCTATACAGATCCTGATGGAACTGGACTCAAGAGAACCTGAGACCTCAGCAGCCTTCACCCTGTCTTTAGATAGAGTCATGATTTGAGGTTCTGGATTAGAACTTCAAGACGTTTCCCATACTGTGGTGATATTTGCTAAACCAACTCTGGTCTTAACCAGACTCAGGACATCTCTGTAAGGGATAACCAATGACCTCTGGTCTGCCTCCTCGGTTCATTTCTCCTTGTTTTCTTTGCCCAGATTGGGGGTAAATTTTAGAGGATTCCTGTGTAGAACCCCAAGATTTGGTACTCTTCCCAGGAGAATATGTTATGTGTCCATGAAGCACCTCTTGGAAGTGCCAGACACAGCATACAATGACCTATATCTGCATCGATAGGGCAGGAAGGGAGGGTCTGTGAACTGTAGGCTGTTGACTTTCTTACAAAGCTCCTTTGGGTTTGTTTTGGCTGCAGTTATTGTCCTCCGGAGAAACAAGAAACAAGCCCAAATCCCTGAGTCACTCTGACTCACTCTTTTCGGGGCCTAGAGTCAACTTTGCTGTTACTAAGACTGAATTTTTTACCCAGAGGCCTTCCAGAATCTACCAACATTTGAGCAGCACGCATGCATGACCTGTGCATGCTGCTCTTGCATATATGGGTCACTGCTTCCTGTGAGAATATGTGTGGTTTCCCCTCAATAATAGACCCTTGCTTTTCTAATCTGAGGAGCACTGAATGGAGAATAGTCCTTTTTGCTGCAAGTAATAAACCCTGGTCCATGCCCACTCCCCTGGCTGTGCTGTCAGCTGTGCCCTTGGATACTGAAGAACTTGAACAAGCCAGTACACTTTCCTGAGAAACTTGCATCTGCTCTACATGACTGTGTTGACTCTACATGACTGTATCCAGGAAGATAGTATAGAAAGGAAAAACTGAAGTGTTGAGAGAAAACAAAAACTCCCACATCCTGGAATCTAGTTTGAGTTTCCTCCTGGCTGCTGAGTCAAGAAACTCCACACACCTGATAAACTCCAAACAGCCTGCACAGAAGGCGCTTATCTACCTAGACATCTCAAACAAGCATGTGTCAAATCAGCAAACTTCTTTGGATGTGAGATGCTCATAAAAGGTCCCCATTTTAGTGACACGGTCCCTCAGAATGGCTCTACTAACAATAATAAGCTTTAAGGGAATTAGACTTAGTAAAAGGTACCTGATTGATTACGGGTGTATGCATGCTCACATGAAAGAGAAGATCTCTCACACAAATTCACACACACATTTCTTCTCTCTTTCCTTGATGTCTTGACGTATGACCGTCTACTCTGATACACATTCCTGCTACGATGTGACACATACACCAGACTCCTTAAGCCCTTTGGACCTCAGACCTTGGTTTTAGCCTCAAGGAAGATGAGCCAAAATAAATCTCTCTTTACTTCATTAAAAACAAACCAACAAACCACCTGTGTCTACTAATGGCCAGAACGTTTTCGGCTTTGTGTTTAATTTAATTGTGTTAGTAAATCCATCTTTCAATTTTATTTTCAAAGGGAAATTCTTTAAGAGGGGAGAAATAAGGCTGGAGTTGGGGAGACAGCCCAGTCAGTAGAATGACTTGATTTTTCTCAGCAGAGCCACAGAAAGACATTGGGTGTGGTTGTGCTCGCTTGCACTCCTAGCACTGGGCGGGGCAGAGATAAGTGATTGCTGGGGCCTCAGACCAATCAGCCTAGCCGACCTGTTGATCGATTGGCCAGTGAGAGATCTTACCTTTAAAAATAAGTTAAAGACATCTGAGGAAGAATGCACAACATTGACCTCTGGCTTCCACATGCACAGACACACACATGCATTAGTATATACATGAATGTATGCCCACCTAAAAAAGAGAGAAGATAAATAAGCAAACAGCTCATATTTTTCTTTTAGTTCATTTCAAAACTTTACTATTCTTTCACCTTGTTGTAAATTACATTCTTGGAGGGAAAATGTAATTTAAAACACACACACAGTGGAATATGACAGTTTCATGTTCTCTCTGTATTATTCTTGCTCTCCACATGTGTTTGTGTGCAGTCCTGTGTGTGTATGTGTGTGTGTGTGTGTGTGTGTGTGTCCCCTAAAGGGCACTACTTAAATCCAGAATGTGCGCTATCCCTTATGTCTACATTAATAAACTCACTAACTTGGTGCCGCTCTGATATCTCCTGAAGTTATTTTCAACATAGCAAGATCTGGCTTTGCCTGAGCAGTGGTCCTAAGGGATGCTGGGAAGAACTCTTTGGGATGCTGGTGGCACTGCTAAGCTGCATCTCACTGCTTTAACTGACATCAGGGCTCCTCCCCAGGTCTGCATTACCCAGGAGCCTGTGTTCTAAACCTGAGACAGAGTGCCAGCTTGTCAGCTTCCTCCAGTTCTCTGTGTCTGCCAGCCTGCTTTTGCAATTCGAGCCAGAATGGTTTTTTTTTTTTTTTCATTGAAAAGCAGGAGCCGTCCTAGACATTGTGTCACACCGCCAAGCCAGAGTTTATAAAGCATTTTCACACATGCCATTGAACTTCATCCTCAAAGTGATGAATATGTGAAGCACACACTGTTCTTACTTTACAGAAGAAATACATTTTTAGAGGATTGCTGGTTGGACAAAGGTCAAAGGGCAAAGATCTGGAACAAGTCAAGACCAAATCCAGAATTATCCACTTCCTGTTCAGTTCTACTCTATAGCATACTTTCCTTCCGACTCAACATTTTGAAGATTTCCCAGGATGTCTGTGAGGAAGAGATTGATGCTTGTGCCTGCTTAAAAGAGAGAGAAAGGGATCAGGTTGGGACCAATTGTAGCCTAGTACTTTGGATTGGCATATGCATTTAATACAGTTCCAAGAATCTGGTGCATTCTATTAAGGATTCCTTTGGGCTTGTTTCTTCTCTAGCTCTCTATGGGAAAGGGAGCAGAAAACAAGCCTGGGTGGTATTCGTGAAACCAACAAACGCCTGTGCTCAGCAGACAGCAAGCTCTGAAGGAACCCAAGAGGAGAGTCATGGGGGTGGGGTCACGGGGAGAGGTGAAACGAAGATTTATTAGGAAGAAGGGGAGTCACCCCATGGTGAAACTAAGATTTATTTAGTGCACTGACTAAACAACAGAAAACGTTAACTATATTTACAAAATGCTCACTGTTCTTCAGGAGTACCAATTAGTCATTCGTAATTAACCAGATGCCTCCAAACTCTGTGTTTGTAAGCCAGACTCATCGGTTCTGACGTTGCTGGTTGATTCTGCTTACCTGGAGGTTTTAATTTGATTGGCCTTTGTGCCTGCAGCAGGCAGGTGACTAGGGAGAGACTGGTTTGAAGCTAACTTCAGCTGGGGCATGTTGGCTCTACCAGACATTGTCTTCTATCATCTAACAGGCTGGCTTGGTGTTGTCATGGCAAATCCAAGGAGAATGAGCGTGTGTGGATTGTTTCTCAGAACTCTGTAGGCCTAGGCTTAGGTCTCTACACCACCATATTTGTTGCCTTATTGGACCCAATACAAGTCATAAGCTGGGAGATAGATATAGATATAGATATAGATATAGATATAGATATAGATATAGATATAGATATAGATATAGATATAGATAGATAGATAGATAGATAGATAGATAGATAGATAGACCTTCCAAGAAATGGAAGCCACCTCCTGATAGGAAGAACTTCAGAACCCCCATAACAAGGGGCTGGAGAAGAAGAGATGGAAATGGGGTATCGACGGGCGTGTGCTGAATTTGAGGGCCAGTGGAGCACTCTGTAAGATTGGCATAGTCTTTCTTACTCTGTACAAAATAATCATGGTAACTTGTGTGTGAATACTTTTGTGACCTGCTAATGCCCACCTAGAAAAACCTCCTGAAAAACACCAGTGAACATGTTCATGATGGTTAAGAGGCCATTGACAGGAGACAGCTGGAGAAACGGCTCTGTATTTAAGAAGACTTGCTGTCTTACAGAGGACCCAATGCTGTTCCCAGCACCCACATTAGATGGTTCACGATTGCCTGTAACTCCAGTTTCAGGGCATCAGTGGTCTCCATGGGCACCAGACATACTCTCAGCACCCATGCATGCACACGGGCAAAAACACCAATACACATTTTTAAAAATTAAAACTTAATCAGTTTTGTGTAAGAGAATACAATGGCCTTATACCCGAAAATAAAGGAACAGACCAAGGAAGTTATTGTAAGTCGGGGTCATGACGGGACTTCAGCCAGCTGCCCTTAACCAGAGATAGTGCATGTGAACTATGTGATTGGTGGTGCATGATGGTGCATGTGTACATGGTGGTACATGGTGTGGCATGGTGGTACATGGTGATACATGGTAGTACATGGCAGTGCATGGTGGTGTGTGGTGAAACATGGTGGTGTGTGAGAAGCGGCTCCGCTCTCGCCATTACAAGGTGGCGCTTGGCATAGGCATTGCTTGAGAGAAAAGACAACTCCATATATGGAGTTGTATGCGCTGAGATAGTTGTGTGGTTACCCGATCACCCCACCTCACATCATTGAGAATGGCCAATCACTAGTGACTTCGTGGCAGTGACCCATGGTAGTAGTACATGGTGATGCATGGTGGTGTATGGTGGTGCATGGTGACTCATGGTAGTAGTACATGGTGGTGCATGGTGGTGCATGGTGGTGCATGGTGGTGCATGGTGGTGCATGGTGGTGCCGAATACTGAGTGTAAAGGACTAAAACACATTGCCATGTTTGTGGTCACAGCACAGAAAAGAATTTCTTAGTCTTAGAATAAGAAATATTCTAAGATTTGTTGCCGAGGAGTTTCCTTTAGCAGAACCTTTCCTTTCTGAGAACCGGTTTATCTGAGATGTGTCGGGAACACCTCTTCTACAAAAGTTAAAAAAGAATCGTTTTATATTTTGTGCCACACAAAAGAGATGGTTGCTATTTCCAGCCAAGCCCCTCAGAGCTTTAGAATAGTTTAAAGCTTTACAACCTTCTATTCAAGACCAAAAAATATGATCAGAAAAAAATAAAATTTCTGAAACAGGTTTCTCTTAATATACATATCTTTAGTATATAATTACGACCAGCCCATGGTTTTATGGAGTGCTACATATCAGACGACCCAGGAACAGCAGTAGGTAGAAAATTGGTCATCTCCCCGTGAAGCCAGCCCCATCTGTGTCTTGTTTCCTGTAATAGTTTTCTGAGTGACCAAATAAGAAATACCATTGTACCAACTGTCAATCAATGGGAGGTGTAGACTTAGCAGGAAAAACTAGGGAAACGCTTCTTAACTATGAAATTCATAAACATGGGTCGTTCAAGCGTATTTGCTTTTAGTAGATAGAAAAAAAGTCATTGCATGCCCAGACAAACAAGGGATTGCAGCTAAGAGAAGAAATGTAACCCCATGACCTGGTCTGACCTCTAAGAAGATCCTGCTTGGGAAAAAAAATGCTTCTTGTTTAATGGAGGCAGACATGCTACTGGTGTGTCTTTCCTGAGTTATTTGGTTGTGTTGTTGTTGTTGTTGTTGTTGTTGCTGCTGCTGCTGCTGCTGCTGTTTACTTTTTATTGGTTCTTTGTGAATTTCACATCATGCAGCTCAATCCCACTCATCTCTTCCTCCCCTTGGACCCGCCCTCCACCTTTGCAATGGTCCACAGAATAAAAATAAAAAAATAAAATAAGATCTCATTGTGGAAGCTGTAGTGTGTTCCACACTGCAACCCTTTTGTCCACACTTCTGGGCTTGTGAATGTGTTCTTACAATGACATTGTTGGTCTGGTCTGGCTTCTGCTACTCTATCAATACTGGAACCTCCCTGGGACTCCTCTCCTGAGGCCACCACCACACACACACACACACACAAACACACCTGTCCCAGACAGGGTTTTTCTAGTCTCCAACTTGCTGCCCATCCTGGGCACCGACCTGGGCCTGCCTGGCACCAGACTGGTGGTGGTTTCAGGCTCATTTCTTTCAGGGAATGTTAGGGCACTAATCGTGCAGATGTCTAAATGTCAGAACACTGAGTATAGACAGAGCCTCTCTCTCTCCTCTCTGCCACCTACTGACGTGCATGTGACACGGCAGCCACACCCGCAAAGCCTCTCAGAGCAGAGTTATTTGCTCTTTAGCACACTACTTGAGCACCTGATTTGTACAAGACATTTCCTCAGAAATTCAAAACACCCTCTTTCTCACGTCGGAACATCCTATGAGCTTAAGCTGTGTGGAGCGCAGAACTTGACCTCAGCAGTCAACGGCGTTTACCTCCTCCCTTCAGCTGTCCCCTCACTGACACCGCAGTGTCTACGGCTCCAGGATACATTCGGTACATTTTTCTGCCTCTATTCAGACATGTTCCGTGCCTCTTCCTGCAGCTCATTTCAGTGGCCAATAGTCACATTTTGTTCCCTGCCGAGGAGAATTCATGCACACAGTATCCACAGAAGAACTATCTGTTTTCCAAATAGGAAAAGGATATAGAATAAACTTGATTTGCCCTAGCCGAGTCCAAGGTCCTTGGGAAAAAAAAAATATCTCTTGAGTATGTTGAGTTGCAACAAAGCTCTCTACTGAAAGAAAATAAGAGACACTTTATTCTGAAGATCAAATGTGACTGACTACACCCCAGGAGCACCAATTTAGGTAATCCCAAATACAATGTTCCCACATGAAAGGAGAGCGAGCTCTCTCTCTCTCTCTCTCTCTCTCTCTCTCTCTCTCTCTCTCTCTCTCCCCATCCTTCCTTCCCTATCTACCTTCCCAGACTTACTTTCCCCTAAGATAGAGCAAGGAGTTGATTTAGCAGATGAACACCTCCTTGGGTATTTATCTGTTGAGCAAACATGAGAGGATTGTCTCCTTTGCTCTGAGAAATCAGATCTTGAACGGTGATAATGCCCCGTCAACACAGAAGGCTTCACAATGACAAGGTCTACACCAACATCCTCATCCTTGCCTGGAAGACAGGATTTTCTGAATACATTTGAGTTATAATGCTGGTTAAAGAGAGATTCCCATTAGAGGTGATAAAAAGTAGCACAGATAGGAAACTTTCTTCTGACCCTTGAGAGGCATCATAAATTTAACGGAGAGCTTAGGGATTTGGTTTCCAGTTGAGTGGTGGCCGCTTTCTGGCTATGGGACCGGTTACTTCCCCTCTCTGAGGCTTCTTCTCAAGAGTCAGTGGGAATTTAAGTAACCTTCCTCAGTGGGTCCCTGTAAGGTTTAAAGTGAGTATTACCTGTGAAGACTATGGAGGCCAGCTTTTTGTCCAACACATCATCTAGGGTTTGAAACATGGAGCTCTAATAGCCATAGGTACTGGAAGGATGTTACCTTCTAAAATCCAGCTCTCTGGGCTAGATGTGAAGCTGTCTTGACTTCAGGATACTTGTAGAGTTTGCTTACTTCCATGGTGTAAATACTCCCTCATGGACAGTTTCAAGATACCAGTGTGAGGTCACTGAAAACAGTTAGGAAAGACTCTAGCAAGCTTCTCTTGTGAACAGTACCAGCACAAGCAGGTACCCAGAAGCAACATGGCACAGGTTCAAAGATGGATGTCCCAAACCAACAGGAAACAGGGATGCTACAGCATCTCGTTTGCCAGCTGCTGCTTCCTTATTCTGTTGTCCCTGTTTATCCAGTAAACCAAGACTGTAGGGGATTCTTTAGGAGGGAGGCTTCCCTCTGACTCCTGGCACAGTGTACAGCTAACAGATATAGCAAAATTTCCTTACAGAAATTGGCAAAATGACAAATAGTATTGCATACAGTCTGGGAGACAGCCATCCTCGGGAGGTTTGTTTGCCTTGTTCTGGTTTTGTTTATTGTAACTTTGAACGTTTAAAATCATACCAAGTTTAAAAGGGGTGGGAAGGAAATTATATTAGAAATGCAGCTTCTTCTAGAAGACACCAGGATGGAGAGGCTCTCCACAGCATGGGGGAGGCAGTTCTGCAGATTGATGGTCACCTGAGCCCCTGGGAATGGGCAACTATGTGGACAAAAGCAATACCCCCTGCCTAAAAAATTGACGAAGACCTGCAAGTAGCAGCCTTGCACTGTTATTTTGCAAAATGCTCACGAAACAACTTCTCTTCATGCCTCTGCTTCCACAGGATTGTTAGAAGCTCAGGCTATTAGGTTTTCTGGATGCAAACCTGAGATGCTCACAACATGGGGGGGGGGGGGGGGAAGCTCCGTTACAGTCCATTTGAAAAGCTGCACACTGGAATAGAGGAATAGAAAACACACTGTATTTATCCAAAGGCAATGGAGCCTCAAACAATAAGTTAAGATTGTATTCTTGAGGGAGACAAAATCCTCAATTCTAATATGGACTACACAACCAGTTATCTCTCTATATCATCAACAAAGTTCCCAGCCAAATGAACTGAATATACAGGGAGATCCTTTACAGAAAACCAGTCAGGTCACAGACAAAGGAAAAGATTAAAAAGCAGAGTGTCTCACCCTGCACTGACCTCCAAGCAGAAGGTGAGAGCCCAGAGAAGAGTGTGTTGAGACAAAACAAAGCTCTTGGCTAAAAGAAAAGAAGAGGCGCTTTATTCTAGTGCTGAAATGAGTCTATGCCCCAGGAAGCTCAATTTAGGTAAATCCCAGATGTCCCCACGTGGAAGGTATTCCGTGAAGTTTTCACGGTAAGAAAACAAAGAAAGTTGTAAATCAAGGCATGTGTTTAAATTGATGGTGCTGTGTTTTATAAAAAAAAAAAAAAAAAAAAAAAAAAAAAAAAAAAAAAAAAAAAAAAAAAGAAAGAAAGAAAGAAAAAGAAAGAAAAAAAAAAAAGAAAAGAAAAGAAGCCAGGGATGTGTTTGGTGAAGGCGCAGTATAGTGTGGGGGAAGGGGTGCTTCTGGGGGCCCATGCTGAGACATCCCTTCCCCCTTAGGGACCAGCTACAGAATAGAATTTATTTAGGGCATGGGGAGGGGAGTTGGGGGTAGTAGAGTCAGAGAAAGGCAGAGAGAGAGAGAGAGAGAGAGAGAGAGAGAGAGAGAGAGAGAGAGAGAGAAAGGAGAGGAGGCTGGCCATGAGCACGTGGAGTAAAAGGGGGAAGGGAATGGAGAGAGAGGAGACAGAGGGAGAAGAGAGTAAGAGAGCAAGAGAGTGAGGAGGGGCAAGCACCCCCTTTTATAGTGAGTCAGGCATACCTGGCTGTTGCCAGGTAACTGTGGAGTGGAGCCTAGAAGAAATGCTAACAGATGACAACATTAGGGGACAGTTACACAAGATGGGGGATCTCAGCTAGCATTCTTAGCCCTTCCATTATTTGTTAAGTTAATACACTCTAAAAATGTTTATCTATTCATTAGGATGTTAGGCTTGACACAGGTGTGGGCAAGATATGGCGCTTAGGGTGGCAGGTAAGGAGGTAAGATAGCCCAAGAGAAATTGTAATCACTCTCCAAACTTACAAATGCGCCACAGTCATTGAAGCTTTAACTGACCTTGTAGACGCAGCTTCCTCTCAGGGGTTCTTGACAAACGGATGTAGCCGACTGTACCCCAGCCATTGGCTATTGGCTCTGTGAGCTCCTGAGCCTACATTTAGGAGGCCTTAACTTCTTTCTACCCTTGGATAAATAAACTCCACTTTATCCAAGAAAAGGACTCAAGGACCCCGGGCATGACCACCTTAAGTGATACCCAAGCCTCACTCAGATAATCCACACATGAACAGATAAAGGAGAATGAGAAGCCAGTTCCTTTGGCCTTGGTCAGTCCAAACTTCACATACCACCCCAGAAGGCTCCCTAATGAGGAAGCCAAGTCTTGGGAAAGTGGACTCCACTCGCACTTCCATAGCTGGGTAGGCCTGGCTACAAGATGAACTGTCTTTGCATCTGCTGATGCCATGTTATTGAAATATCCTTTCTCTAATTGTCTCTTTAACAGTAATGTCTCCTTTCCAATGCTCAAAGATACACACCCTCAGGTCCAAAGGAGACTCCAATTTCCTAAAGTCCAAAAGGCAGTCTGAACATCCAGAAATGGGCTCAACATGGACTGGGAGAATTTCTGGTAGTTAGATAAAAGCCAGCATTTCTCAGGAATTCATCAAACCTGTTCCCCTTTACCAAAGGAAGTCATTTTCATTACCACTGGCAGAAGGGACAAGTGGCTACCTGTGCTGCCTATCAGCACACCAAAGCCCACGCTCGCCTCCAGGCTCCCTCAGTATCACAAGTAAGTACCTGCTGCACATTTCAGAGTCCATGCTGGTGTCCTATGGCGTCCTAACTCTTCTCACCTCCTCCCTACCCTAAATTCCCTCCAGCTCATGGCTTTCTCCCTACCCTTATAACCCTACTATCTCTCTCTCTCTCTCTCTCTCTCTCTCTCTCTCTCTCTCTCTCTCTCTCTCTGTGTGTGTGTGTGTGTGTGTGTGTGTGTGTGTGTGTGTGTGTGTGTGTATCTCCCTCTCTCCCTTAGGGGCATCCTAGGACCTTGAGTGGACTTCCTTCCTTCCCTTGGCTTCAATTCAAGTTCCATCATTTCTCTTAAACTCATTAACTCGAAGTGCTACCATGGTGGGGTCTGTGAAGAAAAGGAAGGAGGAGGAAGGGTGGATAAAAGAGATTAGGTTTCACCAATGTAGACTATGCGCACAAGCAGAAACATCACACCGAAGTCCATCCATTTGTACAATTAACACGTGTTAAAAACTGAAGGAGCTGAAACGGACATGCTGAGGGGGTCATTTCAGAGATGTGTCCAGGATCATCTGTGGCTCAAGGGGGAACACTTGCAAGAAGCACAATATAAGATTGTAAAATACTAGATAAACTGGTGTCTTAATTACTTTTCTCTCTCTGTGATAAACACCATGAGCAAAGAAACTATGAGAAATAAGGATTTGTTTTATCTATCACTTAGGGAAATAAGGGCAATAACTCAAGGCAGGAGCCTGGAGGCACACACTGAAAGCCCGGTTATAAAGGAACGCAGATGACTGCCTTACTCCTTGTGACTTACTTCTCTTTCTAATACCACCAGGGACTAACACTCCGGGGTGACACAGCCCACAGTGAGCTCTGCTCTTCCATATTGATCATGAATTTAAAAAAAAAAAAAATCTGTCGCAATCTTGTCTTTAGGCTAGTCTCGTGGAAATTTTCTCATTTGAGGTTTCTTCTTTCTGAATAACTTCAGTCTGTGTCAGGTTGACATAAAGCACAGTTTTCAACAATGTTTAAATAAAAATAGCAACGAAAAAAGTAGTGTGTTAGAATTTCTACAACCATTTTGGCTCAGTAGAGTCTGAAAGACTCTGGATGGTTATGTTTGGTGCTAGCATTGTCCTTCTGAGCCTCAGAAAAACAAGAACCCTGCAGAGAGTCTCCTCTCCCACCCAGGATTGAAAGACTCCTATCCCACACAGAATAGCCTTTCTGGTATGTTGACACTCATTCTGGCTATGAATTCTAGCCCTCAGTTTGACTATGACCTTGCCAAGGCAGACAGGGCCATGCAGGCTGGCATTCCTCTTTCCTAGTATGTTGACTCATTGGGATTTGATGCCTACAACACTATGTGCCACAGTCAAGGTCTTAGGGGTGCAAACTGATGAGGCCCCTGAAAAATGTACTTCCCTTGTTCCTGTGCAGGGTGTTCTGGGATCCTGTTCCTGGATCTTACATCAAACCATAAATGAATGACTCAGTTTGACAGTCAGCCTGTGGTCCTTTCTCTTGATGAACTGAGTAGACTGAGTCTACAGGAGCTGAACGGGAGGAAGAACAGAAATGAAGAGTGTGGAAGGACAGGGAACTAAGGCCACCCTGGCCCTCTGCACAGCTGTCCCAGGGCTCTGTCTCACTCCCCAGGCTCTCAAACGGAGAAGTCCAAAGGGTCACTTCATAGATGTGTCCAGGATCATGTGTGGCTCAGGAGCAACACTACTTTCCATTGTAAGTCACCTGCCTGCATTTGTAAGCCCTTCAGTTTCACAACTGAGTTAATTCAAAAGCTACTTGGTAGAACTCTATCTAGTAAATGAGAGACTGATCCAGGGAACCTGCTGCTGCTATGTCAAAGTAGTAAAAGTTACTGTCAGTAAAGCAGGAATGGGGGGACGGGTCTCACTAGAAGACCCTAGAAAGACACACACACACACACACACACACACACACACACACATTCCTCATTATCATCTGTCATTTCCATCATGGTAGTTGCCATAACCTGGACATATTATTTACTTGTACTAAGAATTCAGCTTGTGTTCTGGTGTGAGTCCATGGAAAGACAAAACTTGGCTTAATGGAACGCCATGCCCAGGAGCCATGAGGCTTTACATATTGAGAACACACTGAGCCATTATATTTGGAGAAGGTGGTGCCCAAATCCACCTCCAGCCTGCAATGGAAAGATTAAGATGCTCATCAGAAAACTAAAAGGCTCTAAGGAGATGGTCTTTAGATGGTCAAAAGATTTAGGTTTTTCTAGTCAGAAAAAAAAAGGTGGGTGCTGCCTGGGGGTTAAAAACTGTGTTTTTTTTTTTTCAAAGAACCTGGTAACCTTCTGTGATCATGTGACACTGAAGAAGAGGGCACATGAGCTCCGGCTACAAAAAAAAGAACAGTGAGGCCACTAAACAAATATTGGCTTCAGTGTTGGTTAACTGAACATCCAGTCTGAATAGTGTCTGAGTTAGGGTCTTATTATGTGAAGAGATACCATGACCAAGACAACTCTTATAAGGATAATATTTAATTGAGACTGGCTTCCAGGTTCAGAGGTTCGGTGCATTATCATCAAGGCAGGAACATGGCAGCATCCAGGCAGGCAGGGGGCAGGAGGAACTGAGAGTTCTACATCTTCATCTGAAGGCTACTAGCGAAGACTGGCTTCCAGGCAGGTAAAATAAGAGCATTAAAGCCCAAGCCTACAGTGACACACATACTCCAACAAGGCCACACCTCCTTTTTTTTTTTATTTTTATTTTTTTTTTTTTTTTTTGGTTTTTCAAGACAGGGTTTCTCTGTGTAGCTCTGGCTGTCCTGGAACTCACTCTGTAGACCAGGCTGGCCTCGAACTCAGAAATCTGCCTGCCTCTGCCTCCCAAGTGCTGGGATTAGAGGCGCGCGCCACCACCGCCCAGCAAGGCCACACCTCCTAACAGTGCTAATCCCTGGGCCAAGCACATACAAACCATCACAAATAGCATTGTATCTAGGATCATTCCAACTTAGACTGGAGTCCCACCCTCTCATCTACCAGTGCAGAGTGTGGCCAACTTGCCTAGTTTCTTTAAGCCTCTGTTTTGCCATCTCTGAATCAGGTGTTATAATAACGCCTTCAGAGGTTGGAAAGAAACTGAATGATACACATATCATACTTAGCACAGACAGAAAGCACCTGCAAGCATCAGCTAGAGCTGCTGTCTAACCTCTAAATGCTGAAATACCTTTTAAGTGAACGTTTTGCTATATAAATTTGATTGTAACTCCCTCCCCCTACCAAAAAAAGGGGGGTGTATATTGGATTCCTGAGTCCCAGAACTTCCAAATGTGAGTTTATTGGCATTAAGATCTTTACAGAGATGAGAAAGTCTGAAATTGTGTCACTGGAGAGGAGGCCCCATTCAATATGGCTGGTGTCTTCAGAACACAAAGAAATTGGACAGAGACATGCTCTAGTGGAGGACAGTGGTACTGTACAAAGAAAGAAAATGGCTTCCTACACGCCATCGAAAGATGTCAGAATAGACTCTGCTTCCGAATGAGCCAACACTGCTGCTACAGTTTGAAGCTTGACTATCCCCAAAAGGCCCTAGGTCTATAGCAGTTGGGGATGTCGTGGAACGTTTAGGAAGTGGAGCCTAGTAGGAGGAAGTGAGGTCACTGAAGGGTGTGCTCTTGAGAGGAATGTTTAAACTCATCCCTCCATGTTGATCACCTTGGCTTTCAGCCACTGTGAGGTAAACAATCTCCTCTAGCCATGTTTCTGTCATGGTTCAGGTTTTTGCCAAAGGCTCAAATCAACAGGACCAAGCCACCATGGGCTGAAACCTTCTTTATGAAGTTCATTGTCTTGAGTATGTTGTCCCAGTGTGCAAAGCTAACACATTTACTGACATCTTGCTAGCAGACTTCCAGTCCCTCCCCCCACCCAGGTCTGGACAAGAATACATTTCTGTTGCATCGACCACCAATGGGGAGCTACAGATATATGGATCAGATCTGTCCAACCTGTAGCCCACAGCATCATGCTTCCAAGTATGGGTGAAAGACTGTGGCCCAATACTCTCAGAGATCACCATTTCACAATGCAGTGTTAAAAGAGTGAACCTCCCAGAAGACGATTCCAAGACTCAGTAACAGCCAACGTACAAGCTAAGAAACAGCTCTGAGGAGCAGATGTGAGGCGCTACCTGTGTGCTCCCAGTCTAGGCTCTCGCTCAACCATCCAGTCTGGGCCCTGGGCCCTGACTCTCCATTTTTCAAAGAGTCTTTGTTTTCAAAAAGTTTTTAAGGCTCTTTGTTTAAAGAGTCTTTTGCTGTCTTGGCCATCTGTGGACATGGGACCCAAGAAGGAAGGTGTGTCCATGTGCGACTCCATGTGTATATTGTTCCAAATTCATGCCCATGTAGAGAAAGTATCTTCATTACAAGAGTCCACACATGAAGATCAGTAGATAAAAACAAAGAACACAGGTTGGATTGATTTCTCTTTACAATCCTGGTCTCTGCCCATACCCAGGCCTCAGCCCTCAAGTCCTGCTCGTCCGTCCTCCCAATTCTAGCTGATAGCCAGAGATTCCTTTGGCTTTGCTGGCCACTCGACAGCTGTCAGGGTTAATAATCAGAGGGGGCCAGCAGCATGTAGGGCTGGCAAGGACACTGGGCAGTGACAGCTGCAAAGGCCTGCTTGCTAGGGGCTTCTCTGCCAGGCCACCACAGATTCTGGGAGCTAATGGAGCAGGAGAGCTGGTCACTAGACTGAATACAGGCTGAAACTTGAGTCTGTACACAGTCCAGACTCTGGAATCCACGATGCATATAGCTTCATTATAAAAAAAAAAAAAATAGATACGGTGTTTTAGTCCAAAATAGGCATTTTCTGATATTTTATTAGCCCATTTTTGTGCCTGAAGCTATGATCTGACTCATGTTATTAAATTATATCTGTACATAAAGACTTGAAAACCTGCCTGAGACATTTGCCTATTTTCAGAACAGCATGAAATCCAGGAACAGAGAGCTGGCCCCTTGTTATGTTTGACAACAGGTGGACATGTGAATTCATGTCAGGACAGTAGCCATGGGATCATATCCATGGCTTCAAGCAACACTAAGTCTGAACATATTCAAACAGTTTTAAAAGTGAAACCTGATCTAAATTTAAACATAGCAACTGCCTACATAACACTGATACTATATTTGGTATTACAAATAATTGACAAATGGTTAAAAGCATAACAGATGATATGCATAGGTTATATGCCAATGGCATGCTGCTTCATGTAAGGGATTTGCATAGTGAGAACATTCATGTGTCTCAGAGAGTTTAGAACTGATTCTCTCTGGATAACAGGGATGTCCATAATTCTGAAAGGTGATGTTCCCAATACAGAGACCCACAACTGGACCATATGCAGAGAGTAAAAGACTTTGAAGCACTTGCTGGGCAGTGGTGGTGCACGCCTTTAATCCCAGGGTTTCTCTGTGTAGCCCTGGGTGTCCTGGAACTCACTCTGTAGACCAGGCTGGCCTCGAACTCAGAAATCCGCCTGCCTCTGCCTCCCGAGTGCTGGGATTAAAGGCGTGTGCCACCACCGCCCAGCTGTCTGTACTTTTTTAACCTTACAAATATCTTACTTACTAAAAATTGTTATGTTCCCTATATGATATTTTTCTATTTGTGTGTTATGTGTATGTGCGGGTTATATGTGCAAGTGTGTGCAAATACACACCTGTGTGTACCCATGCGGGGTCCAGGTCCCTTGCTCAGGTTTTCACCAGTTGCGGTGCCTTTCTCTGCCTCCTGATTACACATCAAGATGTGAGCTCTCAACTGTTCCCGCCTCCATGACTTTGTTCTGCCATTGTGGACTCTAAACCTCTGAGAGTGTAAGCCCAATCCAAGGTTCTCTTCTATACGTCACCTTGATCATAATGTTTTATCACAGCAATAGAAAAATAACTGATACAGAGTGTATTGGTTCACAGTTCTGGAGCCCAGAAAGTCCAGGACTGAGAAGTCAGGACCTGGTGTGAGCCTTCCCTCTGCCTCCACCACACAGGGAGAACCTGGAGTGAGCCTTCTCTCTCCCTAACCCCATAGGGAGAACCTGGAGTGAGCCTTCCCTCTGCCTCCACCCCATAGGAAGAATCAAAGAGCAGGCGGAGAGCAGGACTCCAGGTTTGGACTAGTCCTTCTGTATGGAACTCAGACATGCAGGTTCTGAGTCAGACTCACGTCCTAGATCATACTTTAACAGCCCTGCACAGAGAATAGCATGTGTTCTATATGAAAACAGGGCAATGATTAAAACTAAATGCCCAACATAACTAATGCACTACTATTTCTGACAAAGCATTATTAAGCCAACATGCCTTTCAAAAGTTGATTTACCATAAAGAAGAAGAAGAAGAAAGGGTTACCATTGCATCTACAGATTTCATATTAACAGGCTATATTAGTAATCACTGTCCAGATGCTGCTGCTGCTGCTGCACCCGTGAGCTCCACCATCTATAATCATTTAGAAACTGGTGTGAAACTGTTGAACCCCTGAAATGAAGGTGGAAAGATCTGGAATTCAGTCTAATGATAAATTTCTTCCTAATCAACTAGACCAATGTCATGACGGTTAATCGTGATTTGATTGCATGCAGAGAAGTGGATGAGGTCAGTAAAGCTCACCTCCAGGTGTGGCTGGAGGGTGTTTCCAGAGAGGATCTAACGTGTATGGTAGTAAATAAAGGGGAGCATCCCTGAATGGGGTGACATCATCACATAGACTAGGGACCCAGATGCAACAGAAGCAGAAGGAAGCCCATCGGTGCAGACCCCATCTCTGCTCCCTCTGCCTCCTGCACACCAGGAGATGAGAAGCCCCTCTCCTGTATATGCACTGCTGTGACATTTTGCCTCACTACACAAAGGGCCAGAAAGCAAGAGTCCAGCAAGACTGAAACCTCTAAAATCATAAGCCAAAATCAAATGCTTTCTCTTGTTATTTTTTTCTCAACATGATGTCATGATGACAAAAACTAACACAGCTAGCGCTCCTGCATCCTTCAGTTGGTCACATGACAAGGATTCATTAGGAAATCCCATCCGTTTGGGGGACACAATCGGTGTAAGTGAAAGTCTTGTCGTGATGATTACTAAGCCTGAATGAAGACAAAGGAAGAGCCAGCTTGGTCAATTTCTTCTGCAAATTTTGGTGTCTAGAAACAAGAGTTAGTCAAGTCAAACATTCATTGAAGTCTGGAATCTTCCCACTCATAAATGCATCAGTATAACCAGAGAAACTTATTTCAAATAACGGTTCAATAGCTCTCAGGGTGTCTCCTTCCATTCCCTTGTTTCCACTGTGCCTTTAGTATCTCAGATTTCTACACTCAGTTTGGTATGCCCATGTACCCATGGTGTAAGCTTTCTTCTTTAGAAGAATGTACTGTGGTTGGAATGTGACCCTCAAAGTCTGCAGGCTTTGATTAGATAATAATTACCAATACAGCAATACTGAGAGGCAGGCCCTTTAAGGGGCCATTGAGACTCTAGACGGAGCCCTCCCCATTGGGTTAATATGATCAATGGATTACATTCATTATCACCAGTGTTTGGGTAAGAGCACATTTAGTGTTCCCTGTGTGCTTACCTTCCACCATGTTAAAATGCAGACAAGGCCTCACCTTGACTTTGATCTGTCACCTCCATAACTGTAAGAAATAAATTTCTTCCTCCGTGACATATCCGGGCTATGGTACTCTGTTACATAGGAAAAGCTGAGCTAAGAGAGAACACACTTGGGGAACATCCTCAGATGCAGCATCACAAATCACCCCACTGAGGATGGATGCAGGGATGCCTGTGCCTTCCCAGTACCTTTGTGGAAGTCTGTGAGCTAGATGCAGTCCCTGCCCAAGACAGTGTGGGGAGCTGATGCAATCACAATGCACTAACACACAGCCTGTTACCATCCTTTAGACCATAATAGAAAAAAAATATTCTACCAAAATTTAGCATAAGAAGGGACATGAGTGTGATGTTCATATACAAATGAACTAGATATCAGCCTATACATTATAAATTCACTAATGCTCATTGTGGGGTAAACACCATTCTTAATCACACTTAATCACTTAATCATTCTTAATCACCATTCTTAACCATCATGCTTTCAAAAAGGAAAGAAGACTCGAGGGATCCAAAAACAACTGCAGGCTTCTGACTCCCTGGAAGGTTCAAGTTTCCTGAAAGCTATGGATTGCGTGATGTTCTGTTATGAATCCTGGCCAGAGACAAGAATCACCAGGAAGGCATCACTGTCAGAGTTTCTTACTCACCAAGCCTGAAGCTGGGTGAGAACTTGGAGAGAGTCACAAGCTTTCGGTGATGCAGATACTGTTGCCCTGGGGACCGCATGCTCGGAACTACCGCTACATGAAGAGGGCGGTGAAAGGTCTGAGGAGCCAAATAAATATGTCTGGCATTGCAGTGCAGAGCACCTCCATTGCAACTGCTCCACGTGCTGCTAGAAGGTAAGAACCATCACTGGCAGCACACACGTGTGCAGTGAGGCTGTGCTCCAGGAAGCTTACAGAACAAACACCGGCAGCAGGCTGAATCTGGCCTCATGCCAAAGTGTACTGATCCCTCCGTGGAGAATGAAGGACTCTTCAAAAGGCTCATGGGGAGAAGCCATGAAAGGGATAGAGGCTATGCAGGCAGACCCTCCCTACCCTGTACTTCTTCATGAACACACACCATCAGAACCACAAATGCAGTGGCACCTGCCTTCCACCTCTGAATCTCTGTCCCAAGGTTCCATGGACGGTATTTGATCAGAAACAATTCAACATATCAATGTCACAAAGCTTCGGAACGTGAGGTGTTCTTCAGCTCTGCCACTCGTTTTGGAGACTATCACGGTCTATTTCTGTCACTTGTCAGCATGCAGCACACTGGTGACAGCTCCAATGAGCAAGACTATAAATGCCATGAAAGTGGAAACCATACCTCTACTTTCAAGAAAGCCTCTTGGCATTCAGTGTACACAAACAATATTTATGAATGAAAGAGAGTCTACAGGATCAAGATTCCTTCTTGCCTTATGATATCCATGATATCTAACTTAGGCCTTGGAATGTGGTAGCCAGTCGAGTTTCCCTCTACCTCACCATGGTAGTCTCAGGATTCTAGGAGCAAGAAGAGGTGCTAGAAGGGAGGATGTGCTTATATAGCCAAGGTTATCACACTTGGAGAGATGACAAGAACAGAAATCCTTTTGTCCTGGAAAGTTCTGGGAGCCCCACATTAGATGTTACGTGTTACCTTGAGATTTGGGGTTCCCTCTTTGGGTTCTCGGTCTCGCTAAGAAAAGAATTCAAGGAAAAACTCAGAAGGAAGCTCAGGCACAGGTTCTCTTCTTATTTAAAAGAAAAATAACAGGGCAGGGAAGCTGAAAGTCTCAGCAGCTTTCAGGACAAGGGAGATGGAGAAGAGATGAACACATGCTACGAGAATCAGGTATAGCGGCCTTCTATGTGGCAGGCAACTAGCCACCTGGCAAGAGTAGAGGATGCTTCAGAGGAAGTGAGTGCCCCTCGAGGGCCAGGGACAGAACATCTAGGCTCTGGCAAATATTTGAATGAGAGAGAGGGGAAGGGTGTAGTTTTCTGAGTAGCTCACAACAGCAGGCAGGCTTGACAAAGCCAATGGACAAAGGCACAGCTCTGAGGGTGGGCCTCTGGGACAAAGGCTGAGACCCTAGAGCCATAGTGGACAGGGCCTGTAATGGGCATTGTATCTGGTGGGACAGGTCACACTCAAGAATAGAAAGATCACCTGGGCAGGTAGTGCTGGCCAGCGGGAGGAAGAAAAACAGTGAGGGTCAAGAAGTCCTGTTTAGTAAAGAGTCAATTGCCCAGAAGCAAGAAACAGTAGATATATAGATGGCCTTTGGGGAAACAAAACAACAACAACAACAAAAGGCCCTTTGTGTAACAGGAACCTAGAAATTGCTTATGGAGGACAAAGGCCTGGACTCCTGTCTTTGGTTTACGTGTCTCCTTTATCTTAAAACTTAGAGTCAGACGTCTGTTTAAGCCTGCTTGCTGGCATGTTAACCACCCAAAGAATGTCTTCTCTTGATAACTGGTTGCCTAGCTGGCTCAGTCAGTGGAATGTGAGACTCCTAAGACCTAGAGATTAACCTAGTTCATCCCCCTTCATGACTGAAAGCACGAAGATAAGAGTAGCCAAGAGGTCTTACCATCAGCTTTTACAGTGTCCTGGTCCAACCTGGAAGTCTGCAGTCATCCTCAGGGGCATGTAGCCCCCTGGTAGTCTAGGGAGAGCAGAGTCTCACAGACAAGATCACCCAGGGCCACAGCAGTTATCTCTTGGAAAACAGTTCATCATCTTGAGCGATAAAGACTTTTTTAGACCATCTTACGTGACCAGAACTGAGATAAAGACTATCCAGATCTCACTGTGACCAAGACTATGTAACCACACACACAATCTCTCATACCAACTCCTCCTGCCTCATTTCTCCCTCTATATGATCCTAAAACAATACCCCAAAGATGGCTGAAATGCATGCTTTCTACTTTTCCCCCAAATGGTTATTTTTACTGAACTCCTTTCTTTGATTTTTTTTTCACCATTACTTTTGTTTGCTTCCTTTGCAAACAACTGGACTGCACATGTTAGAGCCAGCTAAGAATGTTGTTACATATACAACCACTTGGATGAACCTTGAGGGAATGTTTCAAGTTAAATAGCACACTCACGGAATGACGAATATTGTACAACTCCACTTGAGGAAGAAATGTAAAGTAAGTTGAAATGAGCTGAAGGAGGGAGACGTGGAGATGCCAGTCAACTTGACTGGTGTGGTGCTTCATCTATCTGAGATGAGTACATTCAAAAGGAATGCTATAAACACTGGGATTGTTGGGGACAATCCTGTCCCATGCCCTTGCTTTGTTAAAAGGGTCACTATGATGTTCCATGTTCCTATCATATTTTAACAAGCCACCAGAACCTTGTTTTAACTCTGTGACCTTCACAAGTTTGAAAAGAGAAAAAGAAAACTAGGCTCCAAGGTCCAAGAATCTTCTAATTATCAAGAGAATTTACTCAGGTATACAGTCTAGTGATTAGCCAAATAGCTAAAGCAATCGAGCTAGCTCATTAATAGTAGGCACCCCTGTGAACTCAAACAGATCCCTGCCAGGGACAGACTTAGGGCCTGATGCAAGGCTCTTATGTTTGTTTTCCAACTTGGACCTACACAAGTTATGGGGATGGGGGTTGTGTTCCTGGGGGATAAAGACAGCACCAGAGGACAGAATTGTCTTGATCTCCTGACATCAAATTACAGAACAATTGGATGGGGGTGCATCAGAACCCTAGAATAGATCCGCAGAGCATAAGCAAATCCAGTGTGGCCTGAGACCTACTTAATCAGCTGACGAGGCTCCTTCCCCTTGCTGTTGCAGGATATTTGATTCCACTGTGAACCCCAAGGTTATGTATTGGAAAAATATGTTTCTAGTCGTGGTGCAGCTCAGCACTCACCTGTAATCCAGGAGGTTTTTGTTTATTGTAAATAAGATCAAAGAAAAGTCAACCACAGGTCAAGAGGAGGAGCAAGCAAGTGGACAGGGAGTGAATATAGGGAAAAAAATCATAGAGAATGAGAGGAAATCAGGAGGATAGACAGATGCACAGGAAATAGAAAGGAGAGACATTCCATTTAAAAGCAACTTTAAGATAGTATGAAGGAGAACTGGGTTTTTCCCTTTGGGATGTCTGTTGAAGAGGACAGTCAGCTAGGTACTCCCTCTGCCTCTCTAAGCTAGCAGGATTTCCCCCCAGCATCTGGCTCCTGAATCTCTAATCATTGGTAAATCCAAAGATTGGGATTTTGTTTTTTAAAATCACCCCTTGCTTTTGTCACTGGGTTGTAAGTGTTCTGTTTTCACTCATTGATTGACACCTGGAAAGGCCATGTCGCATAACACCTGACCCCCACCACCACCACCACCATGAGCTAAGACCCCAGGATGCTGCAGTGCTCTCTGAATTAGAATGTTAACATAAGAGAGGGATGGGATGTGTGAGTAAGGGCTCTCCTGAGAAGCAGGACTAGGAAGGGTGGGAATATGTTTGTTGTGCACACTTCCTACACGGACACGCACACACACACACACACACACACACACCATCTGTATGGATAAAGAGAGGTAGTGACAAATCCTAGGGACACTGCATCACTGCATTTGATACTTTTCTCACTGTTATAACCAAATACCCAATCGGATGCAACTTAAGGGAGGAAGAGTTTATTTTAACCTGTAGTGTGAGGGTACTGTTCATGGAAGCAGAATTATGGGGCTATCTGTAGCCACAGCAGTCTCCTGGACTGAAGGAAATCCCTGCAGCCCTCAGCCCAAGGAAAAACCAGGAATCTCTGAGCACTCTAACAAGCATTTCTTCTCTCTGGGATAGTCTATATTTTAAGTATCTCATGAAATGGGGTCAGGCTCTAGGCTCAAAGCTGGAGTTGAGAGACTCGCCTTCTTAGCAAGTCTCTGCTTCCTAAGAGTCTATACCTGCCCAGAAGAGCTCCAGAGGCTATGAACCAAGTGTTCAAACACAGAAGCCTATGGAGGACACGTCACACTCAAACCTCAGCAGACACCAACAGAGAGAGTTGTAAAAGGTCAGGCTGTGGGAACGTAGTTGGTCTTTCCTCCATTCATGCTTTCCACTGTTGGGCACACCTACGAGTCACGGAGGGTCATCACCTTTACTCCAGATCCGCCCCTTCTAAAAGCTGTCTCTACGACACCTTTAGAGTCATGTTTGACCAGTTATCTAGTACTGTGGTGGGCACTTAAGACGGAGTGTCGCGTTGTGTCATTCACTGGCAACGTCCAGAGAGAGAACACTCTTATTGGCATGTCCGTAGCTTCATTGGTCATTGCTGGGGCTGCAGTGTCTTTCCTTAACCTCAGGACTCCCTGCTGTGTCCTGCAAAAAAAAAAAAAAAATCCCATAAGGATTCAGACTATTCTCTTTCAGGATGGGGAGTGGAGAGAAAATGAGGATGACAGCCCCGGAGCAACAGAGAAGTAGGCAGGCCGATGAGGCTGGCCCAGATCATCCTTCGGCTGTGTTTTTGCTGAGTGGTGTCTTGTTAAGCCATATCTTTTCCACAGCCTTGCATGGAATGCTCAAGTGTAGCATTTCTCCCCCCAAATGTCCCATGGCTCTTCATTAAGATAAAGAAGATGGGACAGTCCCCAGCAAGCTGCTGAAATCGTATCTTCTCTCTTCCATGGCCAAAGGTAGTCTATTAATTTGTGCCAGGGAAAGGCTCCAGAATGGCGCCCAGAGGGTCTTTCCACCCCAAAAGGATAGATGGAGATTTGTCCTTATCTGGATTTACAGCAATTGTGTTTCTCAAGTCTGAACTTTCTCTAGTATTGAACAAACACAAAAATGGGCTTTGCTCTAGACGCTGAGGAGCAGGATGCGACAGAAGTCATTATTTACAGCCTTCTCCTGCCTGCAAAGTCACACAGACACTCTGGCGGGAGCAGAATAATTAATCAATGATGGAAAATCACCAACAGAGAAGAAAAATGGTTTTGAAAGAAACCCAAGTAATTTCAGCAAGAGGAATAGGCTTTGAATTTGTTAGGAATAACAAGCTCGGGACACAAACAATAAGAAAGCGTTTGGAGAAGGCCCCAGAAGTATCTTCCAGAACTCCATCCAGAGATACGCTTGTTAATATAGGCTCTTGGAAACTATTCTGGGACTTAAACTAAGATTGCATTAGTCTGCTTTTTCATTACTATCATGAAATACCTGGAGTAGATCTCTTTGGAAGAAAAAGTGCCAGGTGGTGAGGGTGCAGGTATTTAATTCCAGCACTCAGAAGTCAGAGTCAGGAGAATCTCTTTGAATTTGAGGCCAGCCTGGTCTACAGAGAGAATTCCAGGATAGCCAAGGCTACACAAAGAAATCATATCTTGAAGAAAAAGAACAAGAAGGAGGAGGAAGGGGAGGAAGAGGGAGAGGAGAAGGAGGGAGAGAAGGAGGAGGGAGAGGATGAGGAGGGAGAAGATGAGGAGGGAGAGGATGAGGAGGGAGAGGAGGAGGAGGGAGAGGAGGAGGAGGGAGAGAAGGAGGAGGGAAAGGAGGTATATTTTAAATAACTATAAGATCAGCTGCCTCATCAAATGATGATCTTCTTTGTTGACAGAATCTCTGGCCAATATATGCATCAAGGAAAGAAATGAGCGTGTGTGTGTGTGTGTGTGTGTGTGTGTGTGTGTGTGTGTGTGTCTTTTCGACTCTCTACCCCTTTTTATAAAGCTGCAAAGATATAATAGTGGGGCCTCCACAGTGATGAATTCAATTCATTTCTGAATGTTCCACCCTAAACAGCAACCTTATATCAACTCTCCATCCTTTCTATGAGAACGGAATTTCCATACAGGAAGTCTTGAGGCTATCAACACCATATCCAAACACAAAACATTAGCCAGTTCACAGTGATTACTGATAAAGAGCTGGCCGCACCAATACATTAAGTTTCACCTTATAAAATTGCCATATTTTAAAACCCTGCCCACCAGTGGGGTGATGAAGGACGGCATCTCCTGTAACAAGACAGACACACTGATGGCGTGCATTCCCTTTCCTAGTGTGAGGATGATGTTCTAGGGGCTTCCTCCCCAAACCTGCGGCTACTGTTAATGAGGAAAGTATCCAACACCAATTGAGGGATACTCTACAAAATGAGATAGCAAGAAAAACATCACTCTAGTCTGGAGATTGGGAGTAAGCACATGAAAGAACACAGTTAGTGGTTGGCTCCACAGACAGGTGGGCTGATGAGTGATGGCTTGCTTTTCTCTTTGGGTATTACTCTGCTGTTTGGGGTTTACAAAGGGCATTGTTGGGTGATTTTACACCCAAAATGATCTCATAACATGTCTGTCTTTCCTGAAAGCAGTCCGGACATCCATGTGGCCAGGTGAGAGAAGGCACAACACCGAGCTTTGAAGAGAACAAAGTGGCAGCAGCCTCTTGGCAGTCCTTTAGCCCTTCTTCTGAGGGGAGCCTTAAGATAAGGGAGTGGGTGCACCAACATACTTAGAGCTCTAGAACTGACAACCCCCACACAGAGGTGCAGAGCAGAGCCCGGAAACAGCTGCAGTACATGCTCAAGCATCAAGGGAGGCAGCAGAGCCCATGCAGTCTTCTAGTGAAGGAGTTGTCCAGCATCTGTGAGGCTGAAGAGGAGGGAAGGTCTTAGGGTTCACCTGTTGACTGGCACTCTTGTTCACAGGCTAGTGTGGTGCTGAAACTCCTGCAGCCTCCTCTCTGGTGCTGCTCTGAGGACCGAGATTTGGAATTTTGTTTGTTTTGTTTTTAAGGTTTTTTTACTTCTTCTATTTTTATGTGTGCCTGTGGTGTACCTATATGTGAAGGCATGTTTTTTGCATGCATGTGTGTAGGTGAGCATGTTCATGTGTTTGTACATGCACAGGGATGTCCCAAGGTTGACATTCTCCTTTATTGCTTTTCTACCTTACTCATTGAGACAGGGTCTCTTGATCAAAAAACCACAGTGCTCCCAAGTAGCTAGTCTTGTTAGCTAGCTTGCTCGAGGAATCCCATCTCTGTCTTTTGAGACTGGAATTACAGTGGGCAGAGATAGCCACCAGACATTCTACATAGGTTTTGTGGTGATCCAAACTCCGGTCCTCACGCTTGGCCAGCAAGTGCTTTCACCACTCCATCACTGCCTCAGTCCGTAGATTCGTCTTCATCCTGCATCTTCAGTCAGTATCAAACGGTCCAAGGCAACAGTTCTCAGACATCTTGGGGAAATCTGCTGTCAGGGGAGAAGAATAGACCCATGCAGAAGAACTAGGAGGTGGATTATGTTTATAATATACTAAAACCTTATTGTTTCCCACTCTGCCTCAAGGATACAGTGTAGCTTTCTGATAGCCACATAATAAGATAAGACAAAGGACTGAACTAGGTAGAAAGAGGATGCAACTGTCTTCTCTACAGCCAAACATAAGGCAGGAACTTTCTACTCTGCCTGTGCATGCTCACTCTGCCTTCACCACAAGTGTGGTGAGGACATGGCCCCGTCTTCTATCTTCTGTAGCTCTCCTCTGTGCTTCCTTTGGATAAACACCTCCCACCTCCAGTCAAGTGGAAAGGTTCAAGTAAGTCCTTACTCTTGGCTCTGAACAGCTTTCTCCTCACCTTCCCAGAAACCACCAGAACCCAGCAGGAACCTTGTTACTGCTCTAGAGCTTCAAGCACATTCCACCCTGTGTCATAAACACAGTTTACTTCATTCTTTCCTCTGAAATCTCTAACAAGCAATACTCTTTGGGAAGACTTGTTTCAATCCTCATGGTTTACACAGTGTCCCCAGTGTGTCATATTGTTAACCCACAGAGACATTCTAGAGGTCATGTGACTCTCTCAGTGTTAAGACTGGGACACTGAGCCTCACGGAGGATGCATTTTTCTAGAGCTCATAAATTGACATGTGGTCAGGATGGGTCCTAATGTGTCTACAGATCTCCCCCACTGACTTCTCTCTAGTCGTCCCCCATAGGGAAAGTCCAAGCAGAGCCCTGTGGGCTTAAAGAGGTCATGATGACCTCAACAGCCTCCTGCTGTTCATCTCACATCTATGGTTTCTGAGAATGATAGGCTCACAGCCAAAGAACTTCCTGAAAGGCTTTTATGTATTTTTTGGGGCAAAGTCATGTCCCAGTAGCACTGTCTCCTGGATAGATTCTTTAAAAACAAAGTAACAAAACTATTTTATTATTCAATTTTAGATTCTGGGCTCTCCTGAGATTATTTTGTCTTGCTGAGAGCCTCTTTATCCTCAGTGTCTTTGTCGTGTTTATTTTTATACTTATAGCAATTCATATACCCTTGTAAGAAATTTTATACCGCGAGATAAATGCAAAGCTGTAATATTGAATAACTATTTGAAACTCTAAGATAAGCATTATTGCCTTCAATACAGAATCATAATCACAGACTACATAAGGAGCTTCCACAAGGTCAAACTGTGGCCCAGAGGGCAAACTGGAAATGCCATTTGTCCACACCCTTCCCCTCATTTTTCCACTAAACACATACTTTCGTAAATAATTGACAAAGGCTAGGAACTTCTGCAGGAAATCAGTATTCATAGTACCATGGCGTTCATCTTCTTTATGGTTTTTCTATTTTCTAACTTCCAGATAAAGATAAGAGGAATATTTGCCAAGGTTGGTCATTTCTTTCTTCAAATGTCTTTTACTAAACTATAAGTTTGTATGAAACTGAAATTGACTCCACATTCTTTATTAGCTATGGAATAGCTTCTGAAAAACCCCTCAGATACCTTCTCTCCCTGTGACTGAGGACAAGTGGAAACCCAAGTGAAACCCCCAAGGACGTCTTGCCTCTGTGCTCACACACACACACACACACACACAATATATGGCACAATTTCATTTCTTCTTTGGCTTTTGGAACCTGTGTGGATGTCAAATCAATTACACTTAATTTCATTTATAACTTCTATAGAATAATAAAGAAATGCCTTTGATGCTATAAAGCTAAGTCAGGAATGACAGCTACCCTCTCATTATGAGCCAAGACAACAGTGTGAAAGAACTTTGTGTGGTGAGTAAGAATATAAAAATTCTCATCCATAAGGCAACAGCCCAGAAAGACAGAAAGTAGAGCCTAGCCTGGAAAAAGGAATTGGTGTTCACTGAACTGACTGATACATGAGTAATGTTTATGCACCATAGGGTAATGCACAATGATAAAAAAAATCCACTGCAGAAATAAAAATATATTCCCTAGTGTGTTATGGTTTACAAGTACTTTCAAACATGCAATCTGAACAACCAACAAAAAGAGCAGGTTCTCTCAGGCCTCCCCATCCAGACCCAATTCCTACAGTCCTGCATAGTCTCACTGTTTCCATCAGAGAAACCACGTCTAGGAGGATGCTGTGGGAGTAACTGGGATGATACAGACACTCATCATCATTGAGTTCTGAAACCTGGAATGATCCTCACGGGTGCATGTGGTAAAGGTCTGACGCCCAGTCTGACAATATCTGTTGGTGGGAGAACCTTTAAAAGGTGGGGTCTGACAGGAGGCTTTGGCTTATCTGTTTGAAGGGCACGTGGGACTCCGGGCTTTTCCTCTTTCATTTGCTCCCCAGCCATGAGGTGAACAGATCTGAGCCACTGTGCTGCCTCGGGCTCAAACGCAATGGGGCCAGTAAGGAAGGTGCTAGAACCTCCAAAACTGTGGCCATGAGGTTTTATTGTTATTTTTTTTATTATTTATTTAATCAATTCTGCCAAGGGGATAGGACCAGGGTGTGACTCTTGCAAGGTCAGCAGTGTAAAACTGAGGTATGCTGCATCCTACCCTTCTTTTCTCAGGTGAGTGCTGTGGGTGTCTGTGGCAGTGCAGGGAATGTAACACATGGGGCACAGTCCTCCAATGTCTTCCTTGCAGATAGGGAAACCAAGGCTCCGAAAGACTCAGTGATGTTGCACAATAGACAATGGCAGGGAGGATTTGCACCTTCTGCTACTTCTTCAAACCCTTTTTTCCTGATTCTGTTTAGAAAACAGCCTACTTGGGCTAGAGGGATGGCTCAGTGGTTAAGAGCACTGACTGCTCTTCCAAAGGTCCTGAGTTCAATTCCCAGCAACCACATGGTGGCTCACTGTAGGAGGAGCTAAGGTGGGAGGAGTAAGGAAGAGGAGGATCGAGGCGAGGGAGGGAGGTGGGAAAAGAGAGAGAGAGAGAGAGAGAGAGAGAGAGAGAGAGAGAGAGAGAGAGAGAGGAGGTGCCATGAATGACCACGCATGTACCAGGAACAGTCCTGGGTAACAACTTATATCTAGGTTAGTTAACTGGGAAACATCTATAATTATGTGGGCATATTGTTATTGAACATTACCAAATATATAAAGCCTTTGATTAATATTTAAGTATTAGAGTTTCATCCACTGGGTCTGCGTGGATGGCGGGATAGTCTGGGCACAGCCCAGCCTTGCGAAGACAGTGTGGAAGATTGGCAGAGCCATCTCCCACACTGGCGTCTCATGGGTGGCAGGGCCGGTGTCTCTGGCAGCCTGGCAGCAGCAGTACAGCAGTGCCGATCCTGGCGACAGGCCTAAGCTAGTCAGGAACATGGAGGCTGATTAAGAAAAGCCAGATTGAATGCCACAGATTTAAATAATTACTGCAACAGCTCACAACCATCTTTAATGGGATCCGGTGCCCTCTTCTGGCGTGTCTGAAGATAGTGATGGTGTACTCATATAAGTAAAATAATAATTCTAAAAAAAAAAAAAAAAAAAAAAAAAAAAAAAAAAAAGCAGCATACTTAGAGAAAAGGGGAAATGTTCCCCAAAACCTTACTCAGAAGTTAGCCAACACTAGGAGGAAGTGCTGCCGGGCTGAAAAACCTGGTATTTGGGCCCAGCTCACATTCACCAGATTGAAATGCCTCTCTCTCTCTCTCTCTCTCTCTCTCTCTCTCTGTGTGTGTGTGTGTGTGTGTGTGCACTTTCTTGGTAAAATGAATTATCCTGCCTCGTTCCTCGAACCATTATGAGATTCAAATAACATCACTCAGTGAACGATTCTAGAATCTGTTCAGTAGCCACAAATGCACAGAACGCTCCCAGAGTGTGTGGTACTCAACATTGAGGCTGTACCTGTGACTGACTGGGCTGGACACACCCACATCCACACACATGCTCTCCTCCACAAGTGAAAGTAAATGGATATGCTATTACACCCTAAGCATCCTCATCATTTTCAGTGGAGGCCCCATTTGTTGCTGCTCTCTGTTAAGGCAACACTGTAGGAGAGTCATTGCCTCTCTGTTCCAGGATTGGAAAAGATACTGGATCTTTTGTGATTGCCTTGGCTATCGGGCCTGGAATATAAGTGAAAAACATATACCAGGCCCCTCTTTCCGTGGAGCTGACATTCTAGTCCACGGAGAATTCCAGTAAATAAGCAGAGAGAAATAAGGGCTGCAGATAAGGTTGAACACATGGAGATAGTAAAAGCATGAACATAAAGCATGAGCCAAGCACCTTGGCTACATTTTCAGATCCCACGGTCAGCTGACTTTACAAGCTGGTTATATTGCAGAAAGGAGTCAGTCATGCAGGCATCTGGAGGAATCGGTGCTCGGTGATGGAAATGGCAAATGCCAAGACCAGAAGAACTGGCCTGTCACACTAAAGAAGGATCAGAACAGCCAGTATGGGCCAAGGAGCCATGAACAGAGAGCTTACAGTTTACCAGACCCCGTCCCGAAAGAGCCTGGTGGTTGTATGTGCTCCGGGTTGCATTTGATGGCCATAAGATCTTCAAACCTGGAAACGTCCTCTACTAAGAATTCGTTTTCTATACAAGCCTGCAATCCACCTGCCTCTTGAAGACTGCGAGCTAAATAATTCTCTTTTATGAATTACTCAGACTCCAACACTCTCACAGTGGAAAGCACCCAAGGAAAGTGCAGGGAAGAGGGCCAAGGAAGATGACAATATTTACAAGTCTACAGGGAAGCTGGCCAAACTGAATGACAGCCAGGGTGGCCTGAGGACTGGACAAGGCAGTGACGCTCTTCATCCCTAAAGCTAAAGAGAATCCGGAGCTGTCTGCAGTGCTCCTAAGAGATCAGAGGCACTGGATAAGTGACCTTTGGACTTGGCAACGTGGGGTCAGGCAGAGGACTAGTCAAGAGGTTCTGAGGGTAAGTAAGGAGTAGAGAGGTGTGGCACCCAGCTTCTTTTAATAGCTGTGTCATCAAAGGTCCATGTGCAATCCACAGGGGATGGTGGCAGACCCTTTTCTAATGACCGCTGATCTTGCAGAGCTGCGAGCTCTAGAGAGGTGCCGGATGAGTCGTGCGGCAAAGTGGGCCAAGGAGCCAGGAGCTGTCATCTCTGAGCGGAAATCCTGCGCTGCGGTCTCGAACCACCAGCAGGCGAAGCTTCCCTCAGTGACAGCTCCGCTAGGGAACACACAGCACGGGTCCAGCCCCTCGCAGACCGCAGGGCCGCCCCGCCCTTCACGTACACGCGCCCTGTCACCCTTCCCATCCAACAGCCTTGGAGTGGTACGTGGCGCAGGCTGCTGCGCATGCTCCACACGGACGGGCGGGCGGGGCAAGGCAGGGAGGCACAGCTCTGGGTGGGCGGGGCCGTGCCACGCAGCCGTCTGGAGCCACGCCCCCGGCCCTGGGCGGCAGTGCGCGTTCCGGAGCGGCGCGCGCCCCACGCCTTCCCTCCCGAGGCCTCGCGCGCGCACGGTCGCCCACCCCGAGGCTGCCATCGCCCCCTCAGAAAACCAGCAGCGCCATGTCTTCGCCTCCAGAAGGAAAGCTGGAGACCAAAGCTGGACACCCGCCCGCCGGTACTGACTGGTTTGCACTTTGTCTGGGGGCGCCGGGCGGGGGCGGGGCAGGATCGGGGTCCCGGTGCCCCGTACTAGTGCGATGCGCAGGCGCGCAGGTGAGCGGGGCCCCGGGGTGCAGGTGAGCCGGGCGGAGGATCCAGCCCTCCCCGGCGGAGACACCCTAGTTGTACAAATCAAAACTCAAACGTAGGCAGTTTCTGTGAGATTGCACAGATGTTTGGGGGGGAGACCCCCAACAATTAAAAGGTAGTGTTGTATCATGATGATTAATCGTGGGCTGACAGCATTTCACACTGACAGACCAAAGAAGCGGAAATAATTATGATCATTAATCACCCGGCATGACTTCCTTTACTCATTTTCTTTTCGTATCCAACTTTCTCTTGAAAGTGGTTAAAATGGTATTTTTAAAGCAAACCCGAAACTTCTAAGCCAAGGCAGATCAGTCCAGTTAAGAGCCACCTTTCTTAGGAAATGGCAAGCAACCTTTGTGTGCCTTGGGCAGCCGCCTCCACTCAGTTCCTGTTTGTTCCTCATGGCTGGAGGAGTTGGCATGTCTACTGCCCTTTCTTGTGGCAGGGATACCTGTGGAAGCACCACAGACGGCCAGCCTGAAGGCCGTGGGTCCCAGAAGTCAAGTCAACTTAAAGCTCCTCTGGGTCTTGACTGAACACGCTGGTGCTATAAGACCAGAGCTTCTCCCGGCGAACCTTAGAGGACTGTATGGGGTAGGGACACATTTGTGCCATCTTTCTATAGTAGAAACTCATACTCTCCAGCTGCTGGCCCCACTGGAGGACAGGAGATTCAGGAGAGAGGAAACGGCCTTTGAAAGTATGCTGTATTCCAAAGCCAGTTCACTGTGGCAGTGCTTCTTAACCAACCTAACTTGGGTTAGGGGTCATAGCTATGGGAGTAGCCATGATAGAAGGCTCTGGGTTCAATCCTCACTTCTTACAATACAAATCAACTTGTGGAAAGATTACATTTAAGACACTGGCCCCTCTCCCTAACCAAGTCTGTCGGCCATTGGTGTGGGCTTGTTTCTCCAGTGGAGTCTCGCTGAGTATATTAAACCACACTCCAGGGTAGGCCCTATGCCCCAGTAAATAGATGGCCAACACAAAACGAACTTGGTGGTATTTTTGTAGACTTCCTGTCTCGTGTGGCTTTCTTTGGGCATTTTTAAAAATCTTACTAGTCTATTGCTTGTGTATTTTGGTTTGTGGTTTTGTGGACTGTGTGTGTGTGTGTGTGTGTGTGTGTGTGTGTGTGTGTGTGTGAGAGAGAGAGAGAGAGAGAGAGAGAGAGAGAGAGAGAGAGAGAATGAAGTAGGGAATCAAGGGAAGAGAGTTAGGGAAGAGGAGAAGCATAATCAGACTATACTGTGTGAAAAAAAATCTACTAAAAATAACAAAACAATAACAACAACAAACATTTCCTTTAAGGAAAAGCTTGACCCTTAATTTAAAGGAGTAGTTTGTGTCCACCTGCCTGTGGCTCTGAGCTGTTTGGCGTGGCCCACACAGTAGGATCACATGTCTGATTCTCCCAAGATAAGCAGTTCATTAGTGTGTGCTGTTGGAAAGACACTGAGTCAAAAGTAGCACTAATTAAATTACACATAGAGACTTTTCATATGAACATCTTAGGATCAGAGGAAGAAAAACACACGTGGGGGAAATTTGACTTGAGAGTTCTGATTTTCTTTAGTTTGTAAACAGGCATTTGGATTAGAAATGTTTGCGCCTGCAGAGAACGCCATGTTGTTAGAGTCTTGAGGAACACCACTGGGCTCCTCTGGGACTCTGGGTTTCTTACCTGAAATTAGAGGCTGTAGCAGATGGTGGTTCTCTGGGCCAGCCATCCGTGGGGGCCCAGCCTCAGCCTTGGGGCTGTACTTTTCCTTCTTTGCCTCTGTTTGTTTCTCTAGTTAATCAAACAGATAAATTCAGGTCATTAACCAGACCCAAAAGTCTAGCAGGAGAGTAGCTGTCAGTGTCACATGCTGCATATCCCAAGGCTAGCTAGACTGACCTGTGACCCCAGAGGGGTGGGTGGGAAGGTGGTGGTTCTCGGCAGTGCCCCTAGTGGTCATGTTTCTCCCTATCTGCAGAAGACTGAGGGCAGTGCTGTTTATGGCAGGAAGGCCATAGGGTGCTCTCCCCCCCCCCCCCCCACACACACACAGTACCACAGAGCATCGGTGCTGCAGAATTTTTTAAAAGAAGGGCCACCCACTAGTAAAGGAGAGTAAAGGTTTGCCAAGGACACAGTTCATAAGTCAAAATGACTGCCTTAAAAACTCTGGGAAGGCTTTCATTAAGTGCTTAAATTGTGTATCAGACTTGTGCTTACATCTTTAACTGGAAATAATAAAATTCTCTCACCACTCTTCTGCTGTCCTCTCTTGTGTTTTCTCTTTAACGACCCTCCTCCCCTGTCCCTACAGGGCCCCCATTTGCCTCATGGCTTCTCCACCTCCTACTGTCTCCTACTCTTCTGGTTTCCAGACTTACTAACACCTTTACCTTGGGGGAGGGGGAGCTGGCGCAGTGCCTGGAACAGATACTCACTAAATAGGTCCAGGAGCATTTCCTCAGGGTGCATGTGGCACATTTCCCACCTTGCTCTCATGGCATGCCTGCAGCCTCCCTGTCTTCCCCATCGCAGAGGTGGCTGGTTAGGGAAGAGTCAGAAGGGAGGAAACAGTAACTAGAACCGGGTCCGAGTTACAACACACCAACATTTTACTTATGTAAATATGTGCTCGGCACTTTCGCTACCGTGGTCCACTGTTGAGATACTGTGGACGGTGCCGTTTAAATCTCTGGCAGAGCTATTTGAGGTGACTTGCTAACCCCTACGAGCTAGTTATTGGAGATTGGCACCCAGGACCTCTGCAGCATGACCGTGTCACACCCCAGATGCCGCTCTCATTGGAGGATCTGCCAAAGGAAAGTAGAGGGAAGGACTGAAGGACGGTGCTGCAGAGACCTTTCTGTGATAAGTGGCACTTCATTGTCTTCTGAACACATCTCCCTAACAACAAGCCAGCCCATCCTAACTGTACCCACCTGCTGCTCTTCACTGGAAAATGTGTGTGTGGAGAGAGGGGGCGAGAGCATTCCTCTCAGGGCTCTGACTAAGGTAGCCACGTATTAAGAAGTGGCTTTCAGTTCTAACAGCATCTGTGCAGTGGCCCACACTACATATGGTGACTCATCCCCGCCAGCCCCATGTGACCTGGATAAAGAAGAGCTTGACAGATGCATGTTTCAGGCCTATAGCCCTGAACACATGCACCCATTTCCCAGCCAAAACTATAAGTAAGTCAAGTCTCACAAATCTCATAATCCCATCGAGTGTTGCTGATTTTCTGTGTCCCCCCACAAAAGTTGTTCTCACATCCCCCACAGAACCAAGATGAATGAAAACATAAACACAACTGTGTATGTCAAGCATAGCAGGGAAATAAACCACTCACTATTTTCAGCAACGCAGATAATTCCGCTCCATTACACTAATCACTCAGACATGGCTTCAGGATGCATTAAAGCCCGTGGATGATAATTGACCCTGAAGTACTTTCTTTCGGAAGTTTTTTTGGATTATCCAGTGTTCTGTTGCTCAAAATGGAAAGTGAATGTGCCTTTTATGGTAGCGAGCTTCCGGAGATGTACATGGTAAGCAGGTTCCCTTGCTCACCAGTGAACCAGCCATTGACCACAGGCTGAAGGGAGCAAGAGACCTCTGCTTTCACTCCCAGCATGCCAAGGGGCAAAAGACGCTGTCGTGACTGGTTTCTGGTAATAGGTGCTGCCTCTGCTCCTTAGACATCTCTGGCTACTTCCCCCTTCTGGAACCTTCTGTGCGTGTCCTTTTCTCTCCCCTTTGTGTCCTGATCTGGATTGGTGGCTGTCTTCCATCCATACATCATTTACAAAGGGAATATTCACTTTTGTAAAACAACCCTGTGAGGTACACCACATGAGCTGGAGGACCCGGAGTTTCCTTTTCTCCTGTTGAACCTCCCACACGGAGCAGCGTGGAGTCCCAGACACTTCATACCCCTTGCCCGGTGATGTCTGTCTCTCCCTAGTAGAGTCACCCTTCCTAAGATCGACAGCATTTCCTGTTCCGTTCTGTTCAATGCTCCTGTCTCATGTATCTCTGGGGAGTTCTGATCCCACCCCCCTTTGCCTCTGAAACGAAAGGCCTGTGCTTAATCTAACCTACACGTGCAGGTTGTTTTCTTGTGTTCTCTCCACCAAAATCCTTCATCAGAATCCTTCATCTCTTCAGGGTGGATTAGCCTCCTTTGAAATAACATGTCAGCAGCTCTTCTCTAGTAAGAACAGGGGCAGCTGCCCTTGCATGGCATGCTCTAGGATCTGCAGTCAGGCTTGAGAGACATTGGTGTGCATTACAAACAGCTGTCCCCAGTCCCCATCAGATGCTGTGCCCAGTGCCTGGAAGAACTTTCTCTCCCGACTCCACCATCCTGGTACAGGTTTTTCCAGCCATTTGCTGAGCCTTAGCAGGAGTTGCCAGCAACTCCCTCTCGATGCTCCACACTGTAACAGCTGAGGGGAGCTTAGTCCATGGATGGCAGATAGTTACTAGTCCCCTCCATTTGTTTCCAGGGCCATTCTTAAAAAAAAAAAAAAAAAAAAAAAAGCTTTGTCTACCCACTTTCTGCTGGGACAGGAAGGCGTTCTACAGATCACTTTTTATTTCTAACTCTCTTCCCTCCTACAGCCGATATAATGATCAGGACCTGTCCATAGTCTGTCTCTCTCTATGCTGTGCTTGGAAGGATTCCCAGTGATTAATGATGTAAATCATCTCGATCTGTCTGGTCCAGCTGTGCCTCTTGCAGGCTGTGCCCCTGGGGGAAACGGGCTTGGTCCTGCGTGTCTCAGGCCCTGTCACAGGGGACTAAAGTGTGGTGATGGTGAGGTGAACTTGGTGCCTAGAACATCATGGCAGAAAAAAAAAAAAAAAAAACATCAGAGCAGAGGTGGCAGACCTACCCAGGATCTGGGAGTCTCTGGAAGAGTCCTTACCTAGTGGTGATGTCCCGATGACGGTCCAATGGTTGCCAACAATCATGTCAGTACCACAGTGGTCTCCTTCCCTATGAGTTCCGTGTTCTGTCACCTCCAGTGTTCAAGCACAAGGAATCTGAGCACATGAGACCTTTCTGAAGCCTGAATTTTTATTTCCAACACCTGCTTGGTAGAATGAAGCACATCTTATATGCCAGACTCTCTCAAGAGATGTCTCGGGAGCTAATTCAGTTATCCTTGGTGTCTCTGGGAGGGAGGGACTTGTCACTTTCTTCACAGATAGAGACCCCTGAGGCACAGAGAGTGTCAGGCATGCATATGCATTCATACACACGGTGTACGCAGAGCTGAGGTTTGAACCTGCAGGCCCAGGATCCAGGCCTTAACCTCAGCAATACAGTCAGGCAGGAAGGAATCTGTCACTTTTCAGATGTGAATCTCTCATTTCAATAATAGCCACCCCCCAAAAAATCTTGAATTTTCTTTTTCTAGTGTCAAAAAAAAAAAAAAAAAAAAAGCCAAGATTTGCAAATGATTCTACAGATTTCTAGTTTTTCAAACAGAATTCTAGATGAGCCGATAGAACCATTGCAACATGCTGTCTTAACTTTTCGAATTCTTGCAAGCTAAACTGAATCTGCCTTGGCCTTGAGTTATTGTCAACATTGCCACTTTTATTGCTGCATTAATCACAAGCATACTGAGATGGACTAATTGTTAATTAGTTTTTAGAAACTGAATCAAACGAAAGTGCCCATGCTAGGTGCCCAGACTCTGGCACCATGTGCTTCTGCAGGGAGTGGACAGGCTGTTCCAGGGGCTCCTCCAGAGACGTGGTTGTTTTAGATGTCACCTTGACATTCACTGCCAGCTCTCTTTGTCTTCGGGAACTAGCCCATCTCACTTGCAGGCAGTTTGTGGAGGATATCGTATCTGTGAACTGCTATATTTGAAATGTTTCAAAGACACCATTTTTCAATAACCGTTCATTCTTTTGCCGCCACTCCTGTAACAGATTGCCACAAATGGGCTGCTCCCACACACAATAGACATTTCTTTCTTGTGGTCCTGGAGGCTGGAAGCCCAAGATCAAGGTGTCGACAGTGCTGGTTTCTCCTGAGCCTGCTTTCTCTCTCCCTCCTTTCCCCTCTCTTCCTGCCCACGCCCCAGATCTGGCAAGTGCCCCCCCTCTTCCTTTTCTCCAGAGTGTGCATCCTGGTGCACAAGTTCTGTTGTCTTGGAATCATCTTCAATTTTAACTTATCTCTTCAGAGGCCTTGGTGCCAAATCCCATCAGCCTTCAGTCTGTGGCTAGGGATACGCACAGTATGTTTTGATGCCAAATCCGGGAGTTAATACTTCACTGTAAGTATTTCAGATACAGCTGCATCTTTCATCAGTTTCTGGTGGGCATGGGCAGGAGGGAGGAAGTATATTCTAAAAACCACTTAGGAGATGGTTCTAGACTCTTTGCTATGTGAAAACAATCCATTATTCTCAGATAGAAAAGCATCTTATTATACCACAGAGCTTTAATCTAAGTATGCCAGTGGGGAAGAATCCTCGGATTAAAATTTGGCCGACAATTGGTGGCTTTTTTGTGCTCTTTAGTGTTTTGTTTTGTTTTGTTTTTTGTCCAACCTGAACTCAAAGTGAGAGAAATCCCTAAGGACCAACAACAAAGAAGGACCTGAAAATGAAACATGAGATTTGGGCCTTAGTGGGTCGGGCATAGGACACCACACCCCAACATAAGTGTAGGACACCAGACCCCAACACAAGTGTAGGACACCACACCCCAGCATAGGTGTAGGACACCACACCCCAGCATAGGTGTAGGACACCACACCCCAGCATAGGTGTAGGACACCAGACCAGGGTAAAGCTGGATGCTTAGAGGTTAAACCCTGTGGGGGAGAGGCTTGTCCAGCCTCACAGTGAGACAGCAAGAAGCTGACCTCCATTGGCCCAGGCTCCAAATGGGATAAAAGTCTGAGAATTTGTAAACCCAGGAATGATTTTAGTGGAGCTTAAGTTGAAATATACATTATATGGTATGTCTGTTGCCTTTCTAGTCTATGATAAAATATCTGCCAGAAGCAACTTCCAGGAGAAAAGATTAATTTTGGCTCATGGTCTCAGTGTCTTGAAGCTAAAGAGGTCTGGTGGCAGTCACATATGGTGACTGGAGGGTGTAGTGAAGTCTTCCCATTCATAGCAGATCAGTGCCCAGGACTAGAACCAGAACTGACTTAGAACCTTCAATGCCACCCCTGCCCCCTTGAACTGCTTATATCCAAGCCTAAACACCTTGGCGCCATGTCTCAAAGGTCCACCATCTTGTTAAGCAGAGCCCCCAACTGGAGGCCAAGGGCTCCAAACACAGCCCTGTGGGACATGCCACATTCAAACCATCACATCTGCACCCCTTCCATGCTATGAAATCCATCTGAAGGATGACAGAACCTGAACAAAAATAGCTGCTTCCTCTCCACAGAGCTGTTGTCTGCACCAAGGCCCCATAGGATCCTAATAAGTGCAGGGAAGACACCACATGGCCCACAGCCATTCAGCCCCAGGAACAAGATCGGCAGACAGAGGCAGACGGCAAGAGTAGACACACAGGACCTCAGATGCCTGAATAGCTGGACAGGCAACTGTAAGACAGGCAGGCCTGAAACAAATATGAGATTAGAAATGAGAAGAGAAAGTCCCCAGCAGATAAGATTCAAGGATGTGGAGACAAAGCTAAGCTCTTCAAAGAGAAGTAAAGTTATTAAAAATCAACTGTTGAAATAAAAAGCAGATTTCTGAGAGCATCGTTAAAGAGGGTCTATTTTTTTTTTTCCAAAGTAGCTTGGCGTTCCTGTATTAAAGGGTAAGACATGGAGATTTTAGTTTCCACCATGGACTGGCCGGTGTACTGTTCAAGCACAGACCTCTGATCCACTGGTCCATTCGTCTGCCTTCTGGGGACGCTCTTTTACCTGCTGGCCACGAGAAGTCAGTGTCCTTGTCTTTCCATGTTTCCCAGGGAAATCAGATTCCAAGCCTGGGGAGACTTTCAGCTGCTCCTCCCCGTCCACTGTGAACATGCCTGCTCCTTGTGACCCAGCAGGCTCCATGCAAATGAGGAACACCAGAGACAAGTTGACTACGCCACTCCATGGAATCCAGCCTGTGTTGTGGTAGAAGTGTAGATAGCTAACCTCAAGAGGAAGGGAGGGGCTCTGCGGGTGCAACAGAATACCACACCAGGTCACTACTGTCCTTATTTAGAGGTGTCTATTTTAGGAGGTTCGATGTCTTTGAAGCTGTATGTTGGCAAGTACTGCTGGTGATGAAAAATAATTACATTTTAAAGGAAACAAGAAAACAGTTATCCTGGGCCAGGTTGGCATAACTGTCTCAGGAACACAGAAGTAGGTGACTGATGTAACCCCTGTGAAAGAGGTGACAAGCTTTTGTAGCCACAGAAGAAAACCATAAGTCAGCACAGTAGACAGATGCCTCGTAGGGAGCATCAAGTCGGTGGCTGTACAGGTGGGAAATCTTTCCTGTAGGTTTTGGACGTTCCTGCATTCTTAGCCTTAAGTCTGGTAGAGGCTACCAACCTGCTTAAAAATACATTCTCCGAGAGTTCTCCAAGTCTTGAGAGCATTAGGTTAGAAACAGAGACGGGAGGTCAATGGCTGTTAATGTCTGAATACAACCGAGGTCATTTAAACTCTCAGTCCACAAGACCCCCTCTATGCACTACCACAGTGCTCACTCAACTCAGGTGAGGCCAGGCCTTCTATAGGGTCTTTAGACAGATCAGCTTTTCAAAGAACTTCGGCCTCATACCACCGTGTAAGGCTGGTGTGAGTACAGAGCCTCACAGCACCGTCTAAGGCTCTGCGAGTGTAGAGCCAGCACTTGCAAACCATGCTGTGGACCACTGCGACTAAAAGATGAACCCCAGGATTATTGGGAGGGATTTGCTGTTTGGGGGTGACTTCAAGCTCCATTCCACCAAAATGCTTCTTGATGCACACTGGCATGGTGGGTACTCTTTTTCGGACTCATTTGGGGCTGGGGAGATGGCCAAGTTAGTACTGTGCTTGCTCTGAAAGCCCAGGGATCCGAGTTCAGATTCCTGGCATACACATCAAATTCATATCTAATTTGATGTGGATAATTTGATGTGGAATTCACAGCTAATTCATATCTGTAATCCCACTGCTAGGGAGGGAAGATGGACTGATTCTCAGAACTCAGCTGTCTCAGAAAAGCAGGTGGAGAAATGAAAAGACCCAGGGTCCACCTCTGGCCTCCACACTCACACGCTTGGCTCTGTCTACTCAGCGTTTCCCACACTCTCATTCCTTCCATCCTAGAATTTCCACATCCAATTCCCTCCCCCTTATAAAATAATCACATCAGCCATTGAGTCAGAGCACAAAGAGACCCCACTTCACACCGACTGGCATGGTGGCTACAGTTAGAAGTAACAAGTATGGGCGCATGAGTAGACATTGGAGGCCTCATCCTGGTGCACGCCTGCTGATTTCTCAAGGGGTATACAGAGTTCCTATGGGACCCAGCTCTCCCACTCCTATATCCAGATCCGAGGAAATGAAGACACAGACACAGAAAATGATATAAATGGTACCCAGAGCTGCAGTGCTCATAACAGCCCAAACTGCCAACAACCTAAATGCCTACCACCTGGTGAGTGGCATGTCCTTGCAGAGGAGTGTATTTGGTGTTAGGAAGGAATGAAGCCTTAGTACATGGGGTAACACAGGTGAACCTTGAAAATATGGAAAAGAGCCAGTGACCAAACTCTGTGTGTTTTGTGATTTCTTCTCTACCCTAGATGTCCAGAATAGGAAAGTTCGACTGATGGTTACCAGGAGCCAAGGAGGGATGAACAGGAAGACTGTTCATGTGTATGGGTCTTCTGCTTGAGGTGATGAACACAGTCATAGCAATGGCCACACATAACTCAGGCTGTGTTAGGCAGTCTATAAACGGGTGAGCTTTTTCTATAAAGCTGCTTTTTAAAAAGAAAGGAACATCCACCAACAGCAGCATCCAGAGCCCATTTTGGGAAGGATTGCTCTGAATGGCTTTGCAGGCCCTGTTGGGCTCTGACACTGGCCCAGTAGCAGACTCTTGAAAAGAGCCCATCTGGGGCCAGGAAAACCACTTCAGTCCAGTGCTTACTTTGAAAGCCTGAGGATGTGAGTTCAGATTACTGGCACACACCTAAAAGGCTGAGCAAGATTCATGTTGTAATCGGTGCTAGGAAGGCAGAGACAGACAGATTCTTAGAACTTCCTGGGCAGCCATGACTGTGTCGCCCCATGCAAACCATTGGTATTTGAAGAACTAAGATCACCAGGCAGTGTTTACATGGCCTGTGTTGTGCCTATATGTCATACAGATCCTAAACTAGTAGCCACTTTGTCACATGGCTTGTGTTCTGCTTATGCTGCTGTTCGTAGAAGTACTTGAGGGGTGATGAGGAAGGAACCCTGGAGCCTTGGGGAGCTCTGAGTTATACAAGGGTGCTGAGGGGTTCACAGTGTCCAGTGTCCTCCACATCACACCACCCTTTCACAGTTATGATTGCTGCTCTTGGAGTCCAGTCAATAACAGCAGCTCTCCACCTGACCCACAGGCAGATGCACCTCCACCCTGGTCACCCCTGCCTCTGTTTGTATTGCAGTGAAAGCCGGCGGGATGCGGATTGTCCAGAAACACCCACATACCGGAGATGGGAAGGAAGAGAAAGACAAAGATGACCAAGAATGGGAAAGCACCAGGTAAGGAAAGGCCAATGACTGGGGTAGACTGCGAAATGACCACTCGGTTAAATACTAATGTCTGTTCTGTGCTTCTGGGAACTCCTAGGTTTCCAGCCCCGGTGCTGTGTATTTTTCTTTCCCATCTTGAGGCAGGGTTCTGTGCTAGCAGGAGAGAGCCAGTGTGAGTTGAACCATGTGACCTAACAGGAGCATATCCGGAGGGGGAGACATCCGTGGACACTAGGCTATTGACTTGTGTTGCCAATCAGGCCTCATGCTCTGTGTGACAGTGTAAGTTGCTACAGCCCAGGCTGGCCTCACACTCACAATTCTGCTATCATTTGAGTGTTGGACTTACAGGTGTATGCCACCACACCGACTCATCACTGCTAATTTGTGGTGTGTAAGGAGCCTACATGTTCCTGAACATTCCATGCACCTTGATACAGGATTCTCATTACTGTGTTATGTTCCCTACTTGAGACTTGGCTATTATTCATTCCCATTCCAGGACACCCACTCCCTAACTCTCCAGAGAGCAGACTGAGCTTCCATGGGCACTTACAAATAAGTGGCAGAGTACAGGCAGCTGGCTCCTTGCTCCTCAAGGTCAGCCTCCAGGCTATGCTGCCCCATTGAGCTCCCGTCTTGGGCTGGACACTTGCTAACTGATGCACATCAGGTTACACACCACCTAAAACTCGGTGTCGGTGTCGCTATGGCCTCAGTGTGGATGGAGAAGGCAAGACGTAGGGAGGTCGCCCAGGCTGCTAATGCTTATGTAGTCATGGTATAGCCAGAATTCAGCCCAAGACACCCAGGAGCCCTTTGTCTACACAGAGGGCAGTCTGGATTTTTCTTTGTCTGAGACGAGTTAGTTCTGAAAGTTCTTCTCAAATCCGTAATCCTCCCTTACTTCTGCACCTTTGCCATAAAGAGAGGGAGAAATGCCAGTTTTTAAGCAAGGCTCCAGGAGACCTGGCTGGCTTCTCTTTGTATATAGAAAAGCCTGCTTATTCCCAGAATGTATAAAATACATAGTCATCCTCCTGGGCGTGGCGTTGGACACACAGTTTGGCTACACACACATTCTCACACTCCTAAGCTTTTACGTTCTTGCATGTTTTGATCGAAATGTTCTCCGAATATGAAAATAAGCACTCTGTCTACATCTGCAAACTCCGTTTTAGACACTTCCTGGATGTTTAAGACTGTTTACTGACTCATTTCTGGTGGCTTCCTTCTTCCTCTTGAAGGCAGAGGAGGGATTACAGAGAAAATGAACATTCAGAGCCCTGAGGGGGCTGTTATGTGACCCAGAGAAGCCACAACCTTCCCTGGTAATTATTTCCTGGAGTAAGCTTGTGCATCCCTGACACCCTTAATCTTTAATTTTCCAGAGATTTAAAAATAATGCCTTGTGTCACCAGACTGCGTTGAGATACTACATTTAAGGGAAAAGAAAGAATTTATCAAAACCATGAAAATCAGGGCTGGAGAGATGGCTCAGTGGTTAGGAGCACTGGCTGCTCTCTCGGAGGATACAGGTTCGATTCCAAGTACCCACATGGAGGATCACAAACATCTATGACCCCAGCAGGGGGTCCGATGGCTCTTCTGACATCTGCAGGCACCAGGCTCACGTGGTACATGTAAATACATGCAGACAAAATGCTCATACATATGAAATAATAAAGTGTAAAAAGAGAGAACCTTGTAACTGTCCTAAGACCACTCTCTTGGTGTTCCTTCTATTCTGTCTGTACTGTCAGCACACAGACCCCATGTGTGTGTGTATGTATGTATGTGTGTGTGTCTATGACTGTGTCTGTGTGCCTGTGTGTCTGTGTGTGTGTATATATGTGTGTGTGTGTGTGTGTGTGTCTGTGACTGTGACTGTGTGTGTGTGTCTGTGTGTGTGTGTCTGTGTGTGTGTCTGTGTGTGTGTATATATATGTGTGTGTATGTGTGTGTGTCTGTGTGTGTGTCTGTGACTGTGACTGTGTGTGTGTGTCTGTGTGTGTGTATTTGTGTGTTCCTGCTATTCCCTCTCTCTTTGAGCTCCTGGTGTACTCTGGACTCTCAGCATAGCATGCTGGGAACTGCCTAATCACACCCCTCCAGAGGACCCAGCCTCGGTTTGTAGCACTTGCTGTTTTTGTGAGACAAATACTCTCACATGGCCTGTTTGAAGTAGAAACATGATATCACTGAGCACAGACTTGTGAAGAGGGACCCCCTAGCCATCGCTCACACCAGAGTCGGCTCTAGCATTCCAGGGACTACAGCCCCCTTGTGCACAGTTACGTTTGTTGTTTACAGTCCATAGTCTTGAAGAGGTTTAAAGGTATGAACTACTTTATGATCCGCCGTAGATGTCCACTTATTTATTCTGTCTATTGTCCTCTATAGTGAAGGTGTTAAGCTTGGAAATGGGTTAAGTGTGCCCCTCATACACTCATAGCCTCCACTGTGAGGTAACCAGAAAGTCAAAAGGTGCTGAGACTAGCAGACCCTAAGAGGTGATTGTGTTTTGGTATGTCTTGGCCTGGACCCCCATGATGGAATTCCAGTGGCTTTATAGGACACAGGAGAGAGAGAGACAGGGACAGGGGCAGAGAGAGAGAGAGAGAGAGAGAGAGAGAGAGAGAGAGAGAGAGAGAGAGAGGAGTGATACATGTCCTATACTCCCAACCTGTCCCAAACCTCCTAGGAACTCTCACCAGACACAGCCCCTGACCTTGGACTAGACCATGAGCCAAGGTAAAGGCTCTTCTCTTTAAAATTAGATCACTACTCTATAGTGACAGAAAATGGACTACGATACAAGGTCCCTTGGGAATGAATTCTTTCCTCTCTTATCCACCTGAAAATGTATTTTCTGTGCTTTTAACTTTGAAAAGATGGTGTATTTGTTAGCCTCGCTGTCGCTGTGACAGAGCACGTGACATAAGCAACGTAAAAGGAGAGATTTGTGCTGTGCTTCCGGGGTCTATGTGCCTGCTCAGCTCCGTGTTCGGGCAGCACACTGGGCTGGAGGAGTCTGCTGACGGAGGGGCTTCTCCTCGGGATGGGCAGGAAGTGGAGGGAGCTGTAGACCATGGCCATGGTATTGTCCCTGTGCTGGCTTTACAGACTTTCCTTCTGTCCCATGGCTGTGGTGATATGGGTCCCTCTGTCCTGCCATGCCCTCCGCTCGATGATGAACTTGAGCATTCAAAACTGGGACAAAATCGATCTTTCATTCAGTTTTTTTTTTTTTTTTTTTCTGGAAAGTGTTTGGTCACAGCAGCAGTTAAACAGAGAACATGAACTAGCAATGGGGCCATCGCTGTGACAGCCTGGCCATGTGACCCAATAAGAGTGTGGAGGTACAGAGCAGAGACCTAATACTGAAAGACACATGGTCCTGGAGCTTTCCATAGGAACAGCAGAGCTCCAGAGGCCTCTCCTCCCCAACAAGGGAAGACTTCTGAGGTTTTCTGGAAGGGATCACAATTGCTCTGCTTCGAGGTGACACTGGCCGTGTCCAGCCTGGAAGACACGGTTCTCCCAGAGCCAGCAGTGTGTGATGTTCGGTAGCTGATACATGTGTGCAGTGAAGGCTCTGCCTTTGCCTCCCCACCCCCACACGCTGCCTCTTCCCACCTCTGTCTCCATGTACACATTTCCCTTTTTATTGCATAGGGGCTCACCCTGGTGGCCTCCCTTTAACTATCTCTCTGAAGACCCTATTTCCAAATAATGTCCTATTTTGAGAACTTGAAGGTATAAGATTTCAACATACCTCCTTTAGAGTGACTCCATAACAAATGCCAAATTATGTCCCATTACAGTCTTAATGGTTCTCTCAATAAGCTATCCTTGGGGATAAAAAATCGGGAACTCAGAACTTCTGAGTCAGAGGATGGCTCAGCTAAATGCTGCTTAGTCACAAGGCCCCTGGCAATTTTTGTCTTTGAGCTGTGAGTTGATTATTTAAACCGTAATACCTCTGTGTAGTGGACTAACCTGAAAATCATCCGTAAGTTCAGTGTTGTATTTTATGTCCAGGCCAGTCACAAGCTGTGTTCTGAAAGTGTGTCCTTTTCCCCTGACGTGTATGCAGATACAGGCTGGCCACGGTGGCTTGGTGCCAGCAGATCAAGCCCAATGTTGTCTTGGGGTCCCAGTGACATAGCTGCTGACCCAGGTGTTGGTATGATGTGGGCATCAGAACCCTGTGTTGCACCAGAGGGCCTTGTGTGACATGAAAGGTCTTTATGGAGGGCTGACTCGAGACCCAAGTTTATGGACTGACATGACATGGCAGAGAGAAGCTGTCATGAAGACCATCAGGTGATTAAGATGTTCCTACAGTGGAAGAGAGCCATCAGCTCTGCACGGGTAAGGGAAGTGGGAGGTCGGTAGCCCCCATCAGTCAGCTCTTCATCCGGGTGGCCTGGGTGAGACTGGCACATCTCCATTCTAAGTCTGCAGATAGAACGGGGGGCAATGTGTCTCAGTTGTATAACAGCGAGGGGCAGGTGAGAAGTCATTTTACCTGTGACTACTCAGAAGGTTGGCAGGGCCAGCCCTGGCTCCATACCTCCATTAGACAGCAGGGTCTGCTCAGAGCATCAGCTACACTCTGTCAAGCTACATCCACTGGCATCCCAGAAGAGATCTGCAGCGTGGTGTCTGTCTGCCTCCGAGAGTCTTCAGGCTGTCCCTTGGCCACTGCCCAGAGTCACAGACAGGCCTACTGTCATGGCGATGAGCTAACTAGCTCTCTTATACTTCCTGGGCTGTAGTGGCAACGTGCCGCAGGCTGGGTATGCTGAACATCAGACCTGTGATCTCTCGTGGTCTGGAAACCTGAGGTCGGGTACCAGCAGTCACACTGCTTCTGATGTGCCAGGGAGGGACTTGCCCCGGTACACGTGCTTCTGGTGGGTCATCGGCATGCTCACAGAACTCCTGCCCTGTCTGTGTGGAATCTACTCGCCACACATCTGTCCAATTCCATCTTCAAAAGGCTACTAGTCATGGTAGAGTAGGACTCACCTAAGGTTATATGACTTCACTTAACAAGTCACAACCGCAGTGATGGGACTGACAGACAAAGCCACATTCTGAGATACTGTGGGCTAGCTCTTCAACATAAGTTCTTTGGAAAACTCCACCACACCCCACTGACATTCCAAAGGCAGTGGTGGTACAATATTCTGTGGAGTTGCCCTGGCAAAGGAGCCCCTCCGCCAGCCTTTACTGCTGTCCAGGTTGATCGCCATGGCAACCTGTCTTCCAGGCCTCGTGGATGTTCTGTGCTGGAGGTGCAGCCCCACACTTTAATCTCATGCTCCATCAGTTTTAAAGAATGATTTCTGCATTCATTCTGTTTGAGGGTTTGAGAAAGTCCTCACCCTGCATTCTAGGCTGGCTTCAAACATGAGATCCTTTTGCTAGAGTCTCCCAATGCTTGGGTCATTTTTATAGCACGCGCGCGCGCACACACGCACACGCACACGCACACGCACACGCACACACACACACACACACACACACACAGTTTAGTGCTATACCTCCATTCTATAAGTTATATAACATCTACAAAACAGGTGGCAACCTAACTGATAAAAGTGAAATCACCAGTAGAACTTGATACTGTCATCAGCTAATATCTCAAGGTCCTTCCACCCTTGTGGTAAAGTTTCCCCGTTAGTGAGGATGTGATTTTACATTTCTGATGACCTTCTGGGTAATTTCAGGTTTGGTGGAAGCGGACTGCTTCTTGTCAAACCCGATTAGACTGTTGGCGTTTACCACATGGTTGGTGAGGAACTGATATGTGAATATTTTCTTTCCTTTCTGCTCCCACGTGCTCGTTTAGGTTAGCCTTCCGTGTAAGACGCTTGTCCGTTTTTCGAGAGGTGGTTTAGATTCATTCCTAAGACAGCATTTGAACATAGTTCTGGGCTCTTGAGGTGTGTCAAGGATGAAGGTGTTTCAAGGTGCGTGTTGGCCTCGGGAAGCCAGTCACACACAGCTGTACATAGACTGCAAGATGCTGAGGGCAGATGAAGGGGTACTGCTCTCTGAGGGGTCACCTATCTTCCTGTGAGACCTAGTGATGGACAGTCCGCCTGCAGACAGGGGCGCCAGTCCACACATTAAGTGGTGGCAGTTTAACTTAGTGTGGTTTGTTTCTTAGAGGCAACCAAGTGTAAATGGACTGGGTTCCCACGATCATCTCCCTCTCTGACAACAGCCATCTAAAACTCAAGGCCTACCTTCTTCAGTGATTCTCAGCCCCAGTGCACATCTTATCACTGTGCACAACAGACGTTAAACCTTCCTTCAGACAAGAACTTTGAAGACGTTCTAGTCAGAATCCCCTGTGAGCAGAGAGCAGGGTATGTGTGGCAAACAGCCCCGGCAGGAGCTGGCTGGTTCCCCTCATCCAGGCTGATGTCTCTCACCAGGTGGGCAGCCCAGGAAAGTGGTGTTAGGTGCACAGTGAATCCAAGTGTCCCCACGCAGTGACCAAGCATGTGGGTTCTCATAAACCAGAGGATTCTGGCTGGATTCCTTGGGGCAGCTTTCCTGAGGGCAGCATTTGTATAACATCTGGCTCCGTAGCAGGTATGGAAACCAGAAGTGGTTCGTCAGCTTCTCGGTGGCCCTTAGGAGCCAGCTGCAACCTCCATTCCAGGAGGGCCTCTCTCAACACATGGTGGGGGGAAGAAGGAAACGAGGCTTTTCTGTATGTCCACAGGAAGGTTGGCCTCTCCATTTGCTCATAGTGATGGAGGCTACAGGGTTATCCTGTCTATCAGGAATGTTTGCTTGCCATAAACACGTGAGCCGAGCTTAAATCAACTCTCCTACTTGGCTTTATAAAGTAAAATATGTGACAGTAACTACATGGAAACAAGAACCTTGGATGACACTACTGCCTTAAGGTTACCTGAGCCTTTTAACCCTTTTAAATAAGCTTCTCTTGGCTTCAACTGTCCAGTCGCACAGCACTGAGAAAATGCCCGGCTGACTCTTTAAAGATGAAAATCTAAGATACCTACTACCTTACTGACTTCTCCGGCTGTCAGGGCCGTGGTACCTGCAGAGGAGAAGAGCCTTCTTCACCTTTTCGGCCGTGTTCTGTTGTTGCTCAGCTCTCTCAGGGCAAAGAGGTCACAGATTGTGCTCTCGTTCATCCCTTGGGACAGGGTTTAGTCATTAAAGGTAAATTATTGTAGACTGGAAGATTGAAAGCAATGTCACATTCAAAAGGGACCCTGAGCTTTCCCAGGACAGTGACTGCACCTGTGGACACTACCCCAGGAGTGTGTAGAGTTGACATGTCCCCTCTCTTCCTTTATTGCTGTAGCCTATAAAGGCTGTTTGTACCCCCTCCAAAAATAATAGTTCTATTAGAACATGCACTCGAATATTATTTAGACGTTTAAAAGGAAGAAAGTGTGTCTCCTGCCACAGCACGAGTGGACTTTGATCTACCGTGCTAAGTGAAAGAAGTCTGAGGTACAAGGACTCAGGCTGCAGGATTCCACTGGCAGGTCTGGGGCAGGCCCAGTTGTGGATTAGGAAGTAGAGTGGAAGTCAGGAAGGGTGTGGAGAGAGTGAGGAGGGAGTGTTCAGTGTACAGTCTCATATGCTCAAAATGCAGGAGACCCAGAGCCCTGTCTTCTCACTGTGAACACTGAGCACTGCTGAACTGTGTGAAAACGACAAAGGTGGTCAGTTTTATTACGTTTCTTACCACTGTGGATGCATAGCACAGCACAGCAAAGCCCCTCCCCCACCCCAAGCTGTGGCAGTCCTTTGGTGGCTCAGAAACTCAACTACCCTAGGACTCAGCAGAGCCACCCCTAGGTGTTCACTGAAGAGGATTCTCGAAAGAAAGGAACAAACAAAAGCCTGTCTGTGACTGTTTAAAACACCACTGTTAATAAGAGCTAAAAGTGGATACTGTGCCTCGTGTCTGTCTCGTGATGAACAGGAAGAGTCTGCTCCATCCATATTACCTAGCGAGAGAATGGCTGAGGGATGAGTCTTGTTAACAGTAGGTGAACTTGAAAACCGTTTTGCCAGGTGAGGGAAGCAGACACCAGCTGCTATGGCCCTGGTATCATTTGTGGGAAATGTCTGAAGAAGGGAATCTGCACACAGAAAACAGCAGTGGCCCCTCTTGCCCGGGAGAAGAGAACCCATACAGAATTGTGACTTAATGGGTATGGGTTCTCCTGAGGTGATGGAGTGCTCTAGACTTAGGTAGACGCAATGGCCCCAAAGAAAATGAATTCAGCTGTCGAATTGTACTACTCAGGGGGCCAAAATGATGATTGTCAGGCCCTATGCCTGTTACCTCAGAAAGGGGGCGGGAGCCCTGGCTGTAAGCCAGCCTCTGGGTCTTAACTCAGAACATGTACATCAAGTGTTGAAGGGACTTTCTATGGCTACCATCCCAGGGGGACCAGGACTGTTCTGAGAAAAGGGAAAAGACAAATGCTTGGACATGCTGGTCTCATTGAGGAAGGGCCAGGGCAGCTGAGCCAGACCACTGAAGCCCTGAACTCATGAAGTTGTTTGGACTCTCAGAGGGCTGGCCCTCTGGCCATCAGATAGATGGGCCCCATCTACAGGAATGGTACTCACAAGAGGAAGCAGGCATCTCGTGTCTGTTTTTAAGAGCAAGAAAATGCTATGCCAGAAGCCCCCTAGCAAAGCCATTTGTCAGAACTTAGTCACATGACTGTGCCTAACTCTGGCATGCCTAAGATTCTTTTAGACCTATCGTTCTCAGCACGATGAATGTTTGACCTAGGGCTACATCTTAAAGAGTAGTCATAGGCACCCTTGGCACTAATCAGACACCACTGGTTAAGTTGCCAGAATATTTTTACCCCACTCTTCTAGTGGATATGCATGGGACAGAGGTCTGACATCCCACCAGCTGTCAACAACAACTTTCAGCTGTCCCCAGGGTGCACACAGCACTGCTGGGTGCCAGGTACTTCCATGTACAGGGCCTGCTAGTGAGCTTGCATTGCTTTGGAGACTGTAAGCTTAGAAAATTAAAGTTATGCTGTCACCAGGATGAAATCTCCCAGCAGAGGGCATCTTTTAGGGCTCTCCAGCTCCTAAAAGAGCTGCATGTAGAAGGCAGTCTGGCTCCATGTTCTTACCTCCCATAGTGACAGCCAGGGCCTTGTTGGGGACAGGCATGGACAGACAAATAATAAAGATGGATGCTAGCCAGCTGTCCCAGGCCACAGCTGAGGAGGCCACCAGTGCGGGAGGCTCACCAAGCCAAGTTCCTGTGAGTGCTCCAGCAACTGAGCACTTCCGCTCTGGCTGTGTCCCTGGGAAGATGAGTTTTCTACTAAGGCAATGCTGGAGTGAAACCTTTGCAGACAGGACTTCAAGAGCTGTGGCAAACCTGAGCCTGAGGCTCGGTAATGACGCACAGATGGCAGAGCTGCATGGTGTGTGGCCCAGGTGCGGTTGGCTCAGCCCTCCCTGGGATTCCACAAAGCAGAACCCTGTGTGGGACAAGTGCAGCACACTGGAGAAAAATAGAGTCTGTCTTTGATCTTTCAAGTATATCTCTTCTATTTCTGCCCCCCCAAAAAAGTCGTACTGCCACTGCTCAAGGGGAGGGGTTGTTGAGTGACCTGTGTCTCAGGAGCTAGTTCACTGCTCTGAGTTTGTGCTCTTCACAGGGAAAGACTGTTGGTGTCTTGCGGTCTTAGTACGTTTTGCATTTCTGTAGCCAGACTCCTGTAATTGATGGGTTATAAAGCAAAGGCTTGTTTTGACAAATGATGGAGATTTATAACTGGGTGGGCTGCATCTGACCGTGGCCTTGGCTGAATCACAAGGTGACACCATGCATCCCCTGGCAATAACAGGAGTGCAGGAGTGTGTGCACCGAGGGTGAGTGTGTGTGTGTGTGTGCAAGCGTGTGTGTTTCATGTCATGGCTCGTATGGAGGACAGAGGACAACTTAAGAGACTCAGTTCTCTCCCTCAAGGTCGGTCCTCGGCTTCAAACTTAAGTTGTCAGGCTTGGCAGCAAGCGCCTTTACCTCCTGAGCCATGTCTCTGGCCCTAACACATACAATCTTGATGGGAACCTATGGGGATTAGTGCCAGTTAAAGGGAACAGTGTTGATGGTGCTTCTGAAGAGCAGACCATGATGCTGACACTGGAGTGAGGCTGGGATCACCCTCTGTCCCTTCCTTTTCACACAACGCCACCATCTGAGCACGTGGATCCCCAAGGCTTCCAGGCTGGTACTGTGATTCATGGTCAGTCATCCACTTTTCAGACAGGATCTACTTCTGGTCTGCCATTAATGTGAACCTGGAGGGCTGATGAAAGTATGCTTTGCTGAGTAGACATGTCCACACGGCAGAGAAAACAAAGGCCGAGTGGAATGTTCCTAACTGACCAGTAATGGCCAGGCCCTGGGAGGTTCGGGGGTGGGGTTGGGGAGAGAGTGTGGATGTGAAGCAGTGTGCATTACCCAGATTGACTGGAGGGTCAGATTCCAGAAGAATGTGTGTCAGTGTGGCTATCACACGGTTTGCTTTACGTCACTCACTCTAAATCCTGCGCTCTGTACACTGGCTTGTTCTCATTTCCCTGGAATTCTGAGAAAACGAAACACAAGGCTGTGGTGCTGGGGCAGACACTGTCACCCATCCCTGGTGGAACCTAAATCTTCCCAGCACCTTAAGGATCTGAAGTGTTGCCTTCTCCTTAAAAGCCCGGGACAGACGGTCAAGACAAGTGGGAAGACCCAAACAAATGAATCAGAAAACCAGATTACCTGTAGGTCAGAAGGACAATTCATAAAGACTAAATGTTTGTAATAATATCTGTGGCAAACAAATACAAAATAAGACCACACTTCTCTTGCATTAAAAGAAAAATAAAAATAAAAAGATAAGCCTGGCCGGGGAGATGGCTCGGTCAGATAAGCACTGGCCACACAAGCATGGAAAGGTTTTCAGCCCCCAGCACCCTCCTAAAAGCTGGACATGGTGGTGTGTGCCTGTAATCCCGGCTCTGCAGCACGCAGTCCAGAAGATCCCTGGGGCTTGCCAGCTAGCTAGCATAGCTGAGATCCAGATTCACGGAGCCGCCTGTCATGACATAATAAAGTAGAAAGCCACTGAGGAAGATACCCAGTGTCAGCCCTCTGACTTCCACATGCTTGTGGCCATCCCAGGGCAGGGGAGGACATTTCCCTGATACTGTTTCTTCTCTATTAATCGCATGTTAGTTGGCTGCCTCTGTCTGGATGCAGAAACCTATCAGACTGCCTGCAAGCCAAGCATGCCATTCTCGCCTGAGCTTGCCTCTCCACCCCACCCCTCTTGCCTCCCAGATTCCTTTGTTGAGCTTCTTGGGCTGCAACCAAGGAATCAGTACTTTCTTCTCTGTCCCTCACATCCTGAATGCCGGGAGACAGTCCCCTCCTCACTGAAAACAAAGCTACAGTCCATCCTGTGTACGCCTCCTTGTTGTGGCTCTGCCTTAGCTCTGAACACTGGCCCACGGGGCGGGGAAACACTTGCCAGATGGCTTCTCTCCGCCTCTTTTCCTGGGTGAGGGTGATGGAGTTGGTGTTTACATAGTACCTGGGCTGTCCTCTGTCATAGCACTGACTTGGTCATGGCCCTAGTTCTCTAATCACAGGAGCCGCTTGTCCCCTATCCAGCTGTGAAGAGTCACCTGCTGTCCTGGCACTGAGAGTCATTTCTCCTGGCTACCCGCAGTTCGCAGTCTGGATCCTCAGAGCCAAGGACACACCACCGAGATAGCATTACTATGTAGGGAGACATTACAGGTCACGAGGCTTAGCACTGCCCCTTCCCAGAATACATCCAGAACAGAGAGAAAGTCTCCATCCCTCACCTCTGTGATGGGTGCGGTGTCTGCAGTCAAGGAGAGCTGTCTCCCAGCCTCCAGAGAGGAGAGAGAGATGCACCAGAGCCCTGTGTAACATCAGCCACCCTCATTTCAAGGGTTCGATCCTGGGAGGATCCCACTAGCAAGCACGGAGGATGCTGCTACAAATCACTGGTCTGGCCTTTATTCCTGTTTGTCTGGAAATGGTGGTTGTTTCCCATGAGCTGGAGAGAAAAGAGAGACTTAGATTTCTGTTCTCTCTTCTCTCTTAAATCTCTTAAGTGTCTAGGGGGTTGGCCATGAATCCTGGTCTCCTGAGTTCCACGCCAGTCCCCTTACCAGCATGACTGTCCTTCTCTGGGAGACAGGAGTGGCAGAACCTCTCAGACTAATGTGGTTGCAGATCACAGGCTGACCTTTATCCGCTGGACCCGAGATTCCTTTCCCTTCACTCCAAGACACTTAGCCAGGGCTCCGAGGCTCCGAGGCGTCCCCATAACCCCAGCCTGTGCAGTCGTGCCCTCGCTAAGAACCTCCTTCTGAGGAAGTTGGTACAACTCCCTAGTGGAGTTCTGGATTTGCAGGTTCTCCTGAGGAGAGAGGGAGGCAGATAAGGAAGAACTGTCCACAGAGTAGCGTTGAAAATGTTTTTCATAGGACTCTAATCTGCTTTGCAAAGTATGTCGTTCAGCCTATGAATTTGTAATTTACATGGCATCCTCCCTGGGCCTGGAGGATAAGAGGTTTAGAAGATTGTCCGTGAATGGTCAAACAAGTAATCCAGCCTTGTTCTGAAAGTCTCCATGACCAAATAATGACAAATGTGAGCTACGTTCAGACTCGGCTAGGTAGGTTTTTTTTCCATCTTCACATCTGCAGAACGTTTTTATGGTTGAGGAGTTCACCCAGAAAGGCTAAGACTGTGCTCTCGATCACACTGACAGACTGACCGAGCTGGGATTTGGCTGGAATGTCTGATTGCAGAGGTGATGGCCACTCTGGACACACCACCTCTGTTCTGGTGACCAGTGGTGTTTCCCCAAAGGCAGATTATTGAGGAGAGGGTTTGGGGGTGAAGCATCTTTGCAGAATAGGATTGCATCACTGGGCACTGCTCTCCAGCTGAGATCATCTCAGAGGGGGACACTTCTGTAGCTTTCCACCTACCCTGAGTGTCAGCATCGAGATTTACAGGGCACTGGGACAGTCGATGTGTAAGTTACAAGGGGCACAGGCTTCTGTGGAAGGATTTTGCCCTCTTGGCTGCTAATACAAAATGACAGTCCACACAGGATCCGACCAATCCAGGATCTGAAGGCCTGTACTTACAAACTGGACTCACTGGTACACAGGTGGTCACCCTGATTTCAGAGCCAGGAGAAGTACGAGGCTTTTGCAAAGAAAAGAGAAGGAAAAACACAAATAGGGGGAAGTTTGAGTCCAGGTAAAAACTGCTGACTCATCGCCGCTAAAGCCCGTTATGACCCTTAGTGGAAAAAGCTTGCCTTAAGTGAGAAGGTAGTGCCAGTGAGGCCTGCAAGCAAAGACGGCGGAAGAAGGAAAGGTTTGTTTTCCTTGAGCCAGAATCTGTTCCATATGGGACTGTTGATGGGAAAGAAAAGCAGACAGTCGAGCCCTGACAAGTCAGAGCCCACAAATGGAAATGTCAGAGAGAGAGAGAGAGAGAGAGAGAGAGACAGACAGACAGACAGACAGACAGACAAACAGACAGAGGCAGGAAGTGGGCAGGGCAGAGCAGTCAGCATCTCTGGAATTCCCAGGTGTCTTTGGGGTAGTCAGCCCTTGCCTATGAATGTAGATCCTTCCTGCTGAGTGAGAGGCCTGGACAGCCCAAGCCAGGGAATGGAAGAGCCTTCTCTCCTTGAGCCTCCCGTCCTGCATCCCGGCTGTATGTCAGGGAGACATGTTACCTTGAGGCTTGAGCTTGACCCCCGATCTACGATTTCTTTTGCAATCATCAACTGCATGTGTAATATCGACTACACGTGATGGTATTTAAATTAAATAACTCAGGACCACATCATCTCGAAGAGTCAGATCCTACATAAAGAAAAAGAGCCCCAAACTGCCTGGGACTCTGGCCCATGGCCCCCAGTTGTCCCTGGGTGTTGGGCCCATGACTGCTGGGTGGCCCAGGTAGATCACTAAGCTTCGGCACCTGTTTCCTTGTTAGAGCCCAGAATTTTTACACGTGTCCTTTTTCTCCTTGTTTTTGCCGGTAGCAAGAAAACGAGATAGCAGGGAGAATCTAGTTTTGACAAAGCAGTGAAAGCTCAGCACTCACTAGTGACTGTCCACATGGGTGAGGTTCTCGGAAGAGATCGGAAAGCAGAAGGCGGGTCTACAAAAAGCTCGCTGGCTGGTCCTTGTAGAGACATCTCTGTTGGGAGACTAGTTTCCAGATGTTTCAAAATTACTCCGCTCCAGGATTAGAGACGGTCTAAAGTTCTTAACTTTAAAACATTGGAATTTATTTATTGTGTGCATCTGAGTGTTTTTGCCCGCATGTGGTATATGTGCACCATGTTCCGGCCTGCTGCCTGAGAAGGTCAGAAGAAAGCAGTGTCTCTCCTGGACCTGGAGTCACAGATGGCTGTGAGCCTCCATGTGAGAGGCCGGAGCATGAAGTGCTGTCAGCAAGCGGGCCACCTCTCCAGCCTCATGCTGTAGAGGCTTCATGGAAAGTTATTGCTCAACGTTTGTACAGAGCACAGGAAGTAGATGCTGTGCCCAGTTGTTCACTAGTCCCTCCTACACAAGTGTCACCCAGACACCCAGACAACGCACCATTTGTATTTTGCCATTTGTTGCAATCATCTTCCAGACAGACACCTGGCAAACACAGTTTAACAAACAGTCCCTGAGCTGCAGAGCTGCAGAGACAAGTCCAGCATGGGCGTGCGGATTCGGCAGTCTAATGAGAGTACGGAGAAGGCACATGGTAGAATACACAGCCGCTGCAGTCCAGAGACTTACAATAAGACAGGAGCCTGCTTCCACACATTATTCTTTTGCCTGAGCATCTGACATGGAGCCTGTGACAGAATCTCTCTCTGAAAAGGGCTGTGTTAATTAGTGGCTATAGCTTGCCGTCTCCCTTTACTGAAAATGATCAGGACCTCTTGGGGGCCTTTGGGGGGTTTCTATTATTATTATTACTATTATTGGTGGTGGTGGTGGTCCTTTCTCATTTGTTCAGCTGTGAGCATGTGTGTCAGTATGTACATATGAGTACAGGTAACTAGAAGCCAGAGGCTCCAAATCGTCTGGAACTGGAGTTACAGGTGCTTATGAGCCACCCAGTATGGGTGCTGGAAGCCAAACTGGGACCCTTGGGGAGAGCAACACATGGTCTTAACCACTGAGCCATCTCTCCAGCCCAGCAATTCTTGCTTTAGGGGTTAACCTGAGTATTCTGAAGGTCAAACCTGCTAGCACCTCCTCCCCTGGTAGGCTCTGCCTCTTCCCAGTGTCCCAAGCACATACAGGACACAGGTTAACAATAGCAAGTAGAGAATAAAGGACTGTTCTTCTACAAGTTGAGTAACTCCTTACATAAGGCATCATGGAGAAATGCGAGACCCACTAGAAGACCTGGGTTGCCAGCAAACTACGACTATCAAGTTGTGTGTGTCTCTGTGTGTGTGTGTGTGTGTGTGTGTGTGTGTTTTGAGTTCCCATAGGTTCTCACATTCTCTGATTTTGTATCTGAGAAGCTATCAGACAGTGTTTTCTCTGTGTCAGGCTACAGTCTTCTCACAAGTACCGCCTGAGACTAAGTGCTTAGCTGCTTGCAAGCCTTGCTCCTCCTTAGAGGTGGCCGTGGTAGCTGGAGAAAATGACACACTGTGCAGGACATGTCCGCGTTGAGTCACCACTGATGCGCCATCAGGGATACAGCTCTGAGGAGTGGCTGTCCCTTACAGTGTGGGGACTTTGTGGCTACAGTGGCCAGAAGGATAACGGGTACAGAGGGACACTGGCTGTCTAGCTTTGTGGTCTTGGTGATGGGTAATGGGTTCTGTGGTCTCCTTCCCCACGGATGACCTTAGAGGATGATGGGGACAAGTGTCAGTCAGTGGATGCTAGAGGGAGAAGACCGTTACTGTCAGTGGCTAAAGCATCCTCAACAGGTGACATCACTGTGGTACCCAGCCTGGGTGGAGGATGGCAGCTAAGAGCCACCCTCCTGCAGAACTGAACGTTTAGTCACCATGATGCAGAGAGAGGAGAGCTATATTAAAAAGATTTCTTTCTTTGTACCCACAGTCATTTTTTAGACTTCAAAGGATTTGCTTTGCATGCTGGCTGTGTTTCTGAGATTGTTTTTTTTTGTTGTTGTTGTTTGTTTGTTTGTTTGTTTTGTTTTATATTTGGGGCTTATTTGGCCTCATTTCTTACTGATTCTTCACGGATGGCTTGCAATTTTTGTATTTCCCGGTTATGTTCTTTTTGTCCCTAAAAGTGGTGTGCAATCATTACACAGTCATTGGCTCTTGTTCTTGCAAACACTGGCCACAGAGCTCACTTAGGGCAGTGTTGCTGTAAGGTGGACAACAAGCAAACCTGGGCCAATGCAAGCTTTCCCGGTTGGAGAAATTAACAATGTTGTTTATTGCTGCTAAGTCTGGGGCAGGATGTGTCAAGAGACACGCTGTCAGGCCCAATTTAGTTTCATCAGATTAACTATTCCACGTGACGAGTTGACGTGTGCAGAAAGTGATAAATAGTTCACGTTGAAATCCCATGGCAGGTTCTCATGGTTAGGGGCACAGGTGATGAGCTAGGCTGACATCCTCCCTGCCTGCCACAGCCTGCCCTCTTCTTCCCATGGCATTGGGGAACTGGTCCTCCAGCAGACCTGAGCTAACCCACTTACTCTGTGATGTTTGTGTCTAAGCATCATCGTATTGCTTGAGAGGGGTGCTGTTGGCCTAGTTTTGACCTAATAGCTATTTCAACAAGTATTTGGGGGAGGGATAGAGAGATGGCTTAGCAGTTACAGGTGCTTGCTGCTCTTCCAGATAACCCAGGTTCAATTCCCAGCACCCACGTGGCAGCTCATAACCATCTGTAACTCCAGTTCCAGGGAATGTAACACCATCGAGTCTCCAAGATCACCAGGCATATATGTAGTGTACAAATATACATGCAGGCAAAAGTCCTACACACATAAAATGAAACAAAGTAAATTAAGATAACTTTCAACGAATATTTATGGGTGGCTAAGGATATACCTCCATGGTCAGGAGAATGATTTCCTGGCATGCACAAAGCTGGGTTCGATTCCCAGCTCCACCAAAATAAAAAGAAGACATTTGCCAGGTCCTCTGGACATTGTCAATAGTAGGTCTCAAAGTCAACAGATGTCACCTGGGAACTCATCACTGGCCTGCTTCTACACCCCAGGGTAGAACAGAGCCCATGGGATGGAGGGCCACTGCCAGGCTTAGTTCCCCTCTCCATTATCAAGCAGGAAACACTAAGCAGACGGAGCTCCCCTCGCAGTGAGTGCCCCCTGCCATCAGACCCTCTGCTGTTTTCACTTGCCATCAGAAGGCTTGTCCCTCTCCCTGCCCTAGTCATTTCTGACTGAGGAGCCAGTGCCATCTCATTGGCTCCAGGACTGTCTCTGAGTACACTGAGCAGCCTGCTGGCCGGAAGGACTGCTCTTAATGTCCAGCCTCCCCTCCAGCCCTGGGGCAGGGTGTAGCATGGTGGACGCATGGCTAGGGGAGGAAGCTTTAGGTGTTGTTAGCCTCGGGTCTGTGATGGGGGAAAGACATGCCATCCCCTAGAGCTTGAGTTTCTGGGTCAGAAATGAAATAAAATAGAAATCTCTCACGTGGAAAGATGCGGCATTTTATGGGTGGTGGTCACTTGTCATTCTCTCAGCAGTGGGTATGCATTGAGGTCTTGTCAGCTGTAACCAGCTCATCTACCCACAGCTATCCTGTTGTTCCCCTGAGAGGGGCTGGGACCACTTGAGTTGAAAACATGAAGGTACAGCCCCTGGCAAGCAGCCTAGGTTTCCAGCCTGACTCACTTTTACCACAGCCTGGGCAATTTTCCCCTGGCCAGGCCACAGGTTCGAGTGAAAGGCACCATCTGCCCCAGACTCAGCTAAGACAGTCGCAGGGCTGAGAACGCGCTTTGTACAGCATTGTCTGAAGCCAGCGTCTTAGTACAAGCCCTAACAGGCACTCGTATAACGAGTCTCATACTCAAGGGGTCCTGGGTACCAGACAAACTCCCTCCTGCTCACACACAGTGTGCCGTAGTATGGGGCTTAGTTAAAGGGAGGCCCTTGCCTTAGAGAAAGCCACACAGTTCTGTGCACCCAACAGTTCCGCTCTATCTACTGCTCAACACCTTCCAACAGTATCCTGGGACACTTGTGATCATACCTGGGAGGTGACAGAGCGTGTGAAAACCTTCTCCAACTGTGGCAACTATGTGGTGTCTGGCCTGATTGCTGTGCCCCTGTCTGGGAGTCTGCTACATCTGGGTCTTGAACACCTGGCAAGAGTGACATGGTATAAACAGGACAGCTGTGCTTTGCTGGACCTGGGCCTCTGTTTGTCTTCTGTAGCAAGCAGCTCATCTCTGTCTTCGTAGGACCATGTGTTTTGTGTTTTCAACAGCAAACAACCATTCCTTCCCCCAGCAAACACAAACGTTAGATTAATGAAAGAGTCTGTTGGAAAGCTCATGCCCCTGTTAGGAGCACACCACCCTTCTGTGTGTCTTTGGTGTGTCTGGTTACAGGTTCTGAGGACCTGTTGTAGTGGTCACTGCCATCCTGCTGTCATGGATCCAACCCTCCTGACGGCCCTACAGTGTAGCTGTCACTCTTTCCATTCCTGTGACAAATGCCATAGGAAACAAGCTAAAAGGAAGAGGTATTTATTTTGGCTCACAGTGTCAGTCCACAGTTCTTGGCTCGTCAAGCCTAGATCCAAGGTGACCCAGTTCCCACAAGTTGTCCTCTGGCCTCCACATGCACACACACACTGCAGCATGCACACGTCTTACCTCCAACATACCATATGGTAATAAGAAATCTTTTTTTTTTTTCCCTTTAACTGAGAAACAGAGTTCTGGAAGTCCTAGTGGTTGCTGGTAGAAGAGATTGGAGCTGCATTGGAAACTGAGGCAGGGAGTGGAGAGCTACCTGTGGCTCTGGCCTGCGTGTGTGAAAGACATGCTTTGTCCCTCAGTTCAGGAAAAGGCTCTCAGGTCTCCAGTGCTCCTCACTGGCATGGCATGAGCGCTGAGGGCTTCTCTCCAGAAGGCAGAAGGCCCCTCACACCCAGACTTGTCTGTCAAGAGGCCACTGGCACATGCCCCAGGATGCTAGCCGCGGCTAAAGCCAGCAGAGCCTTGTACTCATCCATAATGAATTATTGAATGGCATGCATATTTATAGCAGCTTCCTAGTAGTTTAATAATTTATTCATCCCGTATGGCTCCTTCAGTCTATTGCTTTTAATTGTTAGGGGAGTCTTTTTAGAGCTAACTCGACCAGGTTACTCTCTCAGAATGACACTTGCAGAATTCTAAAATTGAATCCCACACACTCGTCTCTAGTTCAGAGTACCTGCTGTACAGCAAATAGGAGGGCAGCATACAGGAGCCCGAGCTGTGTTCCCTGCTCACGGGCAGGGCTGCTAGGAGTCTAGAAAGAGCTGGGTTCGTCTCTGAGCCCTGGAGATCAGCACACAAACATTCAGTATCCTACACTTGGATTTTGTGTAAGATGAGACCGATGAGAGACCTAAAGAAAACTGTATCATATGTAAGAAGAGATCCTTCCGTTCCTCAACAAGGAAGCATTCTGTCAGGGGAGCATGCTGTATCTTCTCAGTGTGGCCCCACACCCACACGTGAGCCATTCCTCACAGACCCTGCGCCTCCCTCAAGCCCTTCCTGCTCTATGACAAAATAGCCTGTGGAAATGGCTGTGTTCTGTCTCTGCACAGGTAACCGGGCCTGTGGAGAAGCACAGCAGATTTTCAGTTGAAGACAAGGCTGGCAGCCTCACATGCCTTGGATGTAGTGATCTTCTTTGCATTAAGTTGAGTTTCTAGTCCTGAATGGCATCGATTTCTTTACATGAAAGACTCTGGCACAGAGTCTGATGGTGGTCACCTGGACTCTTCTCATGCAGCAAGAGTCCCGTGAAGAAACCCAGCCATTGCTGGCCAGTGCCATGAGTCAGCACGCGGCAGGGACACGGGGTTATTTCCTAATAAGTTTAACTCAGTGTCTTGAGTGGATACAGTGTGTCCTTCTCTTCCTTTCTGCCCCACCTAACGTCCCTATCATGGATTCATCTCCTGGCCCCGCCCCTATTCTCCAGTTCTCTGAAGAAAGGCTTCTTAGCCTGAGCTCACTGTGAGGGGCACAAGATTGAGCAGAAGCTAGAGAGAGAACCCGTTCTCTTGGGCTCTAGAGTAGCAGTCTGTTGCCCATGGATCCAACTCAGCTGGATTGTTGGGTAACAATCCCCATATCTCCAGTCACTCTTTCGCAGGCCTTTGAGGTTGACAGTGCACAAGTAACTGCCTACAATTCTCAGACGTGAGCAGGGGTGACCCACCTCTGGTTCCTTAACTACCTCTGTGCCACTTTAGCTTAGTGTCATCTCACTCTCTGATGATGCTCCTAGCATCAGAGGAACATCTGTGCGCACCAAGTAGTGTTCTGGGCACTGGGTTCGCAAACTCCCCATAGTGCTTGGCCTTCCGAGGGAGCCAGGGTCTAGAAGCCTTCATCATGTTTTGGTTAAGTGGGAGGTTCTTATGGAAACACAGCTGGGAATGCATCCGTTCTGCCCTTGGAGAGTCAGGGAAAGTACCAGAAAGGTAGCATGTGTGGTCGCCTTTGAAGTTGGTATTTACCAGCTGGCTCCGGTATCAAGGTCAGAGTAGGGAGACGGGGTGTGAGCATTGGTTCCACCGGAAATGGAAGTCTCACGAGCAGGAATGAAGGTGAGGAGCATCTTAGACTTGTGTCTCAGTGTGGCCTACAGTGTGCTTAGTGTGGTGCGCCCTTGAGAGTCAAAGAGGGCACTGTTGATCTTTACACCAGGACAGACCCAGAAACCCAGACTCCTGTGGAGGCATGGCCACCCTGCAGGGGACTCAAGGCCTTCTCGCATAGTATCTTCTCCCTCTGCTGGTCAGCAGAGAGACAGCAGGGGTCAGGAGTGCTTTCATTTGTTATATTGTTTTAGGATAAAGCATGGAAGAAGATACAGTACTGTTGTCAGCCATTGCAGTCATTTCTGAAAACCGCAGCACCAAAATCATTTATTCTGAGAGGGTTCCCGATAGCCACCTCAGGCTTCACTCAGCCCTGTCACTGAACCATAAAAGATGCTAGAGTTTCCTTTTTTGTTCCAATCCGACCCTTATTAAGGCAGGTGCCAAGGTGCACCAAATACCCTGCTTCCCCTGCATTCCTGAATGTGAGAGAACCATGCTCGAGGTTAACCCTCCCGCCCCATCTTCAGCAACCTTCATAGAACAAGCAGCAATGGTGTAGGCGTTTTCATCTGGGAACATTGTCACATTCCTCACTTCAAATGAGACACAAGTCACAGACCTCAGACTGGGGCTTCTGAGGTGGCTCAGCACGTAAGAGCACTTGCCACCAAGCCTGACGACCTGAGTTTGATCTCAGGGACAAAACTGGTGAACAGAGAGAAGCAGCTCCTGCAGACTCTGGTATGCACGTGTTTACACACATGTACATACACAGCACACACGCTTCTTTTGGGATTTCAGATTCACTTCTGGGAGATGCCTTCAGTGCAAGCACAGGGGATTCACACCCCTGCTACTACAGATCAGGGGACACATGGCCCAGGTTTTTCAGGGCAGTTCCATTGTCAAGCATTCTCCCTGACTGTGGCAGGTGTGTTTGGGGATAACAAAATACAAAACTATAGGGTTAGCTTCCTAGTAGAGTGACACCTATACAGACACGCATGCACGCACGCATGCGTGCAGCCAAGAGACACGGCCTGAGTCGGTTTGCACAGTGGACAAGTCTACCCTGAGTCCACACCTCCCTTAGATTCCAGCACCTTCCTGGTTTGTACTCCATTAGGTCAACACTGTATTTCTGTCGCTGGGTCCACAGTACTCAAGACTGTGATGGACACTAGGGTTGGCTCAGTGACTATGGATGCCTTGGGGGAGGACAGGTCCCCACAGGCTGGCTGCTGTGCTCTACACACCAGGTCCACTCTGGAGCCCCACATGCAAGGCACAGCTCCCAGCCAGGAGCTCTTCCACTGAACCTGCCTCCTCCTCAGCCCTGGCATTTCCCGCCTCCTGCTCAAGCTTAGCCCCAACCTAGTTTGTATCGTTCATCAGTCAGTCTTGCTGTGCTTGTTGGCAAATGTCAATCAGCACACTGGTGACAGTGATGGCAATTCATTCTGAAACTCCTGTAATCTAGCCACATTGATGATCTTATACTTTCTTCACTCAGTATGGATAGGGCTGAGGTGTGTGTGTGTGTGTGTGTGTGTGTGTGTGTGTGTAGACAGACAGACAGACAGACAGACAGACAGACAGACAGACAGAGACTATGAATGGCTATTTTCCCAACCATAGCAGAGGGGGGAACATAACGTTCTGGTGTGGGGGCATTCATAAACATCATTTCAACAAAAGGATTATGAATATGAGTTCTCCTCTAGCTGCTGAAAGAATACTGTTCATTTAACTGGGATGTCTCCTGGGTGTGTGTTCTATCCAGCTGAGGGGTCAGTCCAGGGTTTCTCCTCCTTGCCCTGTTAATGCTGTAGCCCATCTCCCTAATTATGTCCCTTACTAACAGGTGTCTCCCTGAGTCACACTTCACACATGGAGATGACCTGATTTTCCCAGGTCACTCTGAGCTCCGGTGAGGATGCTTGGCTCCTTGTTTCATAGGGGAAGCCGGGACCCAAACACTAGTGCTGGTGTGCCTGCCTGCTGGCTGCGGTCTCCTTCAGCCTTTGAGAGTGTCTCTCGGTCCATCTTCTGTCTTCTTGCTTTACAACAATGAAGTCAGACCGCATCATCGGTGAGATGAACTGTCCCATGGAAAGCACAGGGCTGGAGACACCCCAACTGTCCCAAAGAAAGCACAGGGAAGGACACATCCCAAGAGGCAAAGCGGCTGGCAGGGAGGGAGAGGAGGACTCTGGGTGACTCAGAGTTTAACTAACTCTTGCTCTTCCTCCTTCTTTCAACACCTGAAACCCGTATTTGCCAAGCTCACGGAGATGCTATGGTTCTCCTATTGTCCAAGAATAGCTTGGTGGGGGTGGGGTGAGGGGACAGGCATCCCACCCATGGGACAGTTGGGGAGTCTCCTTCCAGTGCTTTTCATGGGACAATTGATCTCACCAACAGGCTTTGTCTCGAGGAAATTTTGTCCATTCTCAAGGACATACTCAGCTCTTTCATGGTTACCACAGAGACTGGCCACACTGAAACTGGACAGTGTTGTTTCTGGAAAATTATAATGTCCTTCCATCTCAGCTTCTGCCAGACCTCACAGGTTGTTTCCCTGGCCTCTTGATGATCTTAAAGGGGCCCTTTGGGAATAGTCTTTGCCTTTCCCCTATCTGTGAACAGGGTCCCTGGGGAGGTCACTGTCTTCTTGCTAGGCCAAGGGGGAAGATGACATCCACCATCCCTCCAGATACTGAACAGGGATCATCCAGAGGTAGCACAAACGCTTTCTGGAGTATGAGCATAAAAGCGAACCTTAGGGCCCTGAATATTGATTAACCCAAAATGAGCCAAGATCAAGGGGCATCATGTCTGGTCCATATCAGGGAAGAGAGTGGCAGCTCTGCCCGAGGCTCCAAGTCACACAAGAACAAGACTACGGGGCTTTCATTCCCATCTGTACCCAGCCTGCCCTGCTGTACTCCGTGCCTGGCCCGCACACAACCCACGAGCAGCAGAGCACCTTGTGAGAAGAAGGCTGTCCTCTTCACTGGCAGTTTTTTAAAAAGAGGAACAAAATTGGTGATGTGTTGGGTTTTTGTTTTTTACTACTTTGTTCTTTTCTGCTAATTCTGGAAAAAGCCCAAGATTAGATCACACGTGCTGTGATCTAAGGAGGTTCCTAAGTTTCATCTCCACATGAGCAGCCGTCGAGTTTGCTCACCTCCAGACCAGGGTGGCAGCTGACCCATCGTCTCAGAAGCAGGAGGTAATTGATGCTCTCGGCTCACCAAATCCCTCTCCCCGACATGTGACCAAGAGGGTTACAGATACAGAATTCTGTGGAACCAGCAATAAAGAAGTCAGAAAGCCCTCATACTGGGTGTATACTCTGTGTGCCTGACTTTGACCCAGCTGTGTTAAACTCTTGCTGGATGCATAGCTTCCTGACCTAGTGCTTGGCAGAAGGAACCATGGGGGGTGGGGGGTGAAACCATCATTTTCCTACTCATTGCTGGGATCTGATTCCTGAAGACCATTGATCTGAAGATGGAAGCAGGTACAGATGGGGGAGGTGGGCACTCTCAGGACTTGTCAGGTTATCTTTTAGGAGCCAAGGCTCAGCTACGTACTTTGTCCTTTGAACTGTGGACACCCCCAGACCCAGAAACCATCCACTGTAAAGGGTGATCCTGGAGCCTGAATTTTATTTCCAGATATAACGATAAGTACAGGAGTTCTCAGCGCCTGACTAATCAACATTGACTGTTCCCTGGTACTTCCTTGTAATTGAAATTCACAAGAATGCGCCTAAAAACATCCCTGCTTTCAGAATCAAAGATGGGATAGCTTTAAGTGTGTTACTTACTGAAATCAAGTAACTTGTAAAGCTTTTAATGCATGTATGGTTTTACACACAGGCTGATGATCACACAGATTCTTCTCAGGCTGCTCGGGGTAACATCACGCAGACAGTTCCTACCCAGTTCTAGGATGCTCTCCAGACTTCACTGCAGACAGGTCCAACTCCTGATTCAGCATGTACAGGGGCTGTCTCCCACCAACCAAAACCCTTCACCACAGGGCTCTGGAGCTAACTAGCAGGGTCCCTGCCCTACAGCTTCTTACTCCCACATTGTCATGTGATAGAACACATCCCAATCTGGCTTTTTTTTTTTTTTAAGATTTATTTATTTATTTTATGTGTAAATAAATACACCATTGTAAATAAATACACCATTGCTCTCTTCAGACATACCAGAAGAGGGCATCAGATCCCATTACAGATGGTGGTGAGCCACCATGTGGTTGCTGGGAATTGAACTCGGGACCTCTGGAAGAGCAGGCAGTACCCTAACCGCTGAGCCATCTCTCCAGCCCCCTGGCTTATTTTTAAATGTGTTCTTCCCTTTGGTGTTGGTCCACATGCATCCTAAAAGTTGCCTTCCCTGGAAACCGACCAAGGAAGGCAGCTTGTCCTGTTGGGAATACAGAGTGTGCTGGGGGTCGGACAGATGGGGCTTCACATTCGGAGCACAGAGGAGCCTTTCTCTTCCTAATTCCTGCCAGTCCTTGGGCACCAGTGATGCTTAGGGTGTAGAGTGAGAACCCAGCGGACATCCTAACACCCCTCAGATGAGCCCCAAGAAGCCCTGAAATTCTCTAGTCAAGAAAAAAATGAAGGAGGAAGACAGGAAAGGAAGGAACAAGGGACAAATTCCTCTTTTTAAAGATTAACTTTTCTAATATGTGCGGGTGTGTGCACATGAATGCAGTTGCCCCCCCCCCCCCAGACACCAGAGGCATTGAATCCTCTGAATCTGGGATTACAGGTGGCTGTGAACCACCCAGTGTGAGTGCTGAGAACCAAACTTGGGTCCCCCGCTAGAGCAGTCACCCTCTTAGCCATTGAGCCATCCCTCCAGTCCCCAGGAGAAATTCTTATGTCACACTTGAGAAAACAAAAGTAATTCCATTGATGCCACCAAACGTGAGCTTGTGGACAGGTGTGTGCTTCATATGGCCAGAGGTTTGTTCATTTAAACTTCCAACTATTGCATGAGGTAGATCTCGTTCCCATTATACAGACAGATAATGAGGCCAAGAGGCTCCCCATCTGAACCCAGAACCATACCCTGTCTCCATAGCCCATACCTTCCAGTGCCCAGTCACACACTGTGCTCTGTGCTTCTGAGTGGTTAAAGACTGTAGGAAAAGCAGTGTTGGGCTTGCATGCCCAGGGGTCTCCCCTTTATGGTGGGATGAAGGTAGTGACTCTTGGCCACCAAGATCATCACCACATTTGGAGTCTGTGAGTGTCTTGTTAAGGTTTTACTGCTGTGAACAGACGCCATGACCAAGGCAACTCTTATAAAAGACAACATCTAATTGGAGCTGGCTTACAGGTTCAGAGGTTGAGTCCATTATCATCAAGGTGGGAACATGGCAGTATCCAGGCAGGCATGGTGCAGGAAGAGCTGAGAGTTCTCCATCTTCATCTGAAGGCTGCTAGCAGAACACTGGCTTTCAGGCAGCTAGGATAAGGGTCTCAAAGCCCACACCTACAGTGACACGCCTACTCCAACAGGACCACACCTACTCCAAGGCCACACCTACTCCAACAAGGCCACACCTACTCCAACAAGGCCACACCCCCTAACAGTGCCACTCCCTGGCATACACAAACCACCACAGTGAGGGAAGATTAGTCATGGAGTAGCATTGATATCTGTTCTCTGTGAAAGGAGGAGAAGGAGGTAAAAACAGGAGAAAGAGAAGGAACGTGGGTTTCTGACTGTAAAGAGCCTAGCCCAAGAGGAACTTTCTGGAACTGTCCACAGGTAGGGGGAAGGCCACACCCCCTCCTGAAGCAGCCGGTAGCTCTCACACAGTGTCCTGAGTACAGTGAGGCATTGACTAGAAGCCAGGGGAGGCCCACACTCAGCCCTGGGAGGTTTAGCTTCCCTTGTATAGAGCAAGTAGACTAGGCTGGACCCTCAAGATCCAGTAAGCCAAGCAACTAGAGAAGAACACGTTAGAGCCTCAAGCAGGAGCTGCTGTATCATGTGCGACCCTTGTCCTGGCCACCTCTGAACCATTGGGAAAACAGGCTAGCCCCGAATTTGAGAGGTGTACAGGAGGGGACGGGAACTTGGCACTAATTCCAGTGACAAAACTCACTGCAAACACCTGCAGTTAGACCAGAAAGTGAGCCACATGTATGTGCTAGCCTAGCGCCTGCTCACGTCCTCCTGAAAAACACGACAATCGCATGTGCCTAAGGCAGAGGCGTGGGTCCTTCTCTCAGGTTAGTCACACTGAGAGTACCCAGGTGGAGTTCCCTGAATAGTCAGTGCCTCCAGAGAAACCACCCGGAACCACAGGGAACACTGGGTTTCCAGATGCTACACCTGGCCACAGCCTTCACCAGTTCTGAGAAGATCAGCAGCGCCATCTGGTGGGGACATTAGGCAGCAGGCAGGGAAGCCGCCTTAGCAGGCAGATCTGAAGGCAGCTTTCACAAAGCCCTGTCTGGGTGTAGCCACTGAAACGGTAGCCGCCTCTCACCAGCCATGCTAATGACTGTTCAGGTGTCTGTGAAATTAATAACCCCAGTAATAGAAGACCAGACCAGGAAGAGAGGATGGAGAGAGGCAGGGAAGGACTCTTCTTCCATCTGTTTGTTTCAAGATGCTTCAGGAAACACCCCAGGAGGAACTCTGGGAGCACGCAAGGTCACGGGTTCAAAACAAAGCTGAAATAAAGTTCCAGGATTTGCTTCCAAGTCCTAACTCTGTTTTCATACAGAGGACATTCAAGAAGAGCATATCCCTCAAAACCTTGCAGCCACTTGGTTTCTTTCTGATTGTCTGGACAAAGCTGCTTCTTCCCACCACTGAGCCCTGACCTCAGCATGGAGCCCTCAGATCAGTCACAGATGTGCATACTCACAGAGCTCAACTGTGACATCTGGGATCAGCACTGTCCCATCTCAGCACACACACATGTGCGAACACACACACAGAGTCCCCAGCATACCGAGCAGTACAACTGTGTCCACCCCAGGCATTTAGCACCAAGCTAATCCCTACCTGGGGCCCCTGAGCCCTCCTTGAACTTGAGCCCCTCACAGGTAATAGCTGTTCCCATCAGGTGCGCCTGGCATGTGGGAAAGTGCAGTCGCTTTCAGCTGAGGTATGGACATGACTTTTCAGCCCTCTGAAGGACCATGATGTCCTCCCCAGTCAGTGTGATCCCTGTTGGTCTAGTAAGCAGTAAGACATGCCATCACATGCATGGGGACCTGCCATCACATGCATGCTCACTGGTGGTACCGACTGTACTGTCTTCTCGTCATTTACCTGGATGCCTCTGCTCATGGCCATCCTCCTGGTGTTGGGGCAGCCTGACACTCTTTCTAAGTGTGCTTCCAGTAAAGGAGGACTCGGCTGCAGGCTCAGTCTCAGGAAAAGCACCCTCTCACTCAACTGGCTAAGCCTCTTCCTAGAAATTGAACATCAAGACTCTGGTCCTCTGCCCAAGTCACCAGGCAACTTTGAATTCTAGGGGAAAAATTCTTTTCTGAATACCATTGTGCCTTCATACCAGGATGACTCCCCCTGCTTGTCCTGGAGCCTTTTCTGTATGTCACTACATGCAGCTGGCCTGTCACATCCCAGCAACAGTTCTGCAGGCTGTTTCCCGCTTGGGTGGCAGAGCTGGTAGCCCATCACTGACAAACCCCACGTTCCCCTGAGCTAGGCTGGCACCCCTGTACTCAGAGAGACCAGAGCTAGAACCCAACTCCAGCTTTCCACTGCCCTTGGGCACCATGTCACTTTCATTTGCATCTTGACTTCAGTGAGCTGAGAACTAAAGTAGCAACTGTTAGATCAGGTCAGACAGATAAGAGTGAGTCTGTGAGGCCTGGAGAGCCTTCCTTCAAGTGCGGTCTGTGGGTCTGTAATGACATTTGTTTTGATTTGAGACCTTTCTCTGCTTACTGTGGCAGCCATTCCTTCATATATAAGCAGGGTGTGGCTCCATATGGCTGGATGATCTGAGGATGGAACAGCCAAGCTGGTCCTGAGTGAGCGGTAGAAGCATGCATGGGAGCAGGTGGGGACATGCCATCACATGCATGGGGAGCAGGTGGGGACCTGCCATCACATGCATGGGAGCAGGTGGAGACATGCCATCACATGCATGGGGAGCAGGTGGGGACATGCCATCACATGCATGGGGAGCAGGTGGGGACATGCCATCACATGCATGGGGAGCAGGTGGGGACATGCCATCACATGCATGGGGAGCAGGTGGGGACCTGCCATCACATGCATGGGGAGCAGGTGGGGACCTGCCATCACATGCATGGGGAGCAGGTGGGGACCTGCCATCACATGCATGGGAGCAGGTGGGGACCTGCCATCACATGCATGGGAGCAGGTGGGGACATGCCATCACATGCATGGGGAGCAGGTGGGGACATGCCATCACATGCATGGGGAGCAGGTGGGGACCTGCCATCACATGCATGGGGAGCAGGTGGGGACCTGCCATCACATGCATGGGGAGCAGGTGGGGACCTGCCATCACATGCATGGGGAGCAGGTGGGGACCTGCCATCACATGCATGGGGAGCAGGTGGGGACCTGCCATCACATGCATGGGAAGCAGGTGGGGACATGCCATCACATGCATGGGGAGCAGGTGGGGACCTGCCATCACATGCATGGGGAGCAGGTGGGGACCTGCCATCACATGCATGGGAGCAGGTGGGGACCTGCCATCACATGCATGGGAGCAGGTGGGGACCTGCCATCACATGCATGGGAGCAGGTGGGGACCTGCCATCACATGCATGGGGAGCAGGTGGGGACCTGCCATCACATGCATGGGAAGCAGGTGGGGACCTGCCATCACATGCATGGGGAGCAGGTGGGGACCTGCCATCACATGCATGGGGAGCAGGTGGGGACCTGCCATCACATGCATGGGAGCAGGTGGGGACATGTCATCCTCTTGTCATCGTAGTAGCTGACTTATGTCATGCATGTATCCTATATGGTAAGCTATGGGTGTGCTACCCATCCATACAAGCACCTGAGGAGGTAGGGTGTGTTGCCCACCATGTTACAGATGAGAAACTAAGTCACAGAAAGGTTAAATCACAGCCTACCAGCTGACTGATCTGAGAACACTGGGAAGTTCAAGTGTCTTGATGCGAGCTCATCACTAATTAGGCTTATGACATGGATATAAAGAGTGTGTTGTGTTTTGGTTTTGAGCCAGGGTTGCCTGGGACCGGGCTGGCCTGGCATGTACCATGTGACCCAGACTGCCTCTGAACTCCAGCTTCTATAGCTAGGTCTACAGAGTACCACAGTCTCTAGCCAGAGTGCACACTTAAAGACATGTGATCAGGCTAGAGAGATGGCTCAGCGGTTAAGAGCACTGACTGCTCTTCCAGAGGTCCTGAGTTCAATTCCCAGCAACAACATGGTGGCTCACAACCATCTGCAATGGATCTGATGCCCTCTTCTGGTGTGTCTGAAGAGAGTAACAGTGTACTCATATAATAAAATAGATAAGTCTTTAGAAAAAAAAAAAAAAGACATATGGTCAAAATTATTTGAAAAGACAATATTTGAACTTTTTTACTTCATGTTTTTAGCATTTACTAATTTTTAATATTTAATGTTAATCCAATATAAAAATTTAATATTTCCCTCTCCGGTTTGCAATGTTTACTCCCTCTCAAATTCCTTCCCTCTGGGTCTCTGGGTTATCTGTACCCCACCGAGGCCAAGACTGTGGGGAACTCTGTCCTGTGTTCACTCTTCCTACCTCTAGTCAGTTTCATATTCAGTCTTCTGGAAGTGCCCTTCCTCCAACTCAAGTCGCTACATTGTACAGGACACTGTCCCTGCGAGTATCTTGAGATAAGGTAGTGGTGTGTCCAGTGGCAGATTCGTTTATGGAATTTGGCCATCAAGGTCAATGTTTTCCTTGGGCCTCCTGTGTGTCCTCAGAGCCTGTGACCATTGTGCCCCGCCCATCCTCCCTGTGATGAAACTGACAGGAGATATCACACATTTCCTCGTATCCTGATTCTTACACCTTCTGTCAGTCACAGTGCAAAGCCCCGCCTACCCATCATGCTTGACTCAGCAAATACCCACCTGCCATAGCTACAATGGAAATAGTGGAGGCAGGTAGATGTATGGTATCCAAGGCATCCTTGGGGGTATAACCAACTGTCCTGGATGCCCAGGAGCAGGTGCTGATGGGAGGCCCCTGGTAACTTGGTTTCCAGGAGACTTGGGCAGCAGCTGTCATGTAGTGTTTCAGAGTTCCAAGCCATCCATTTTAACTGTTTTAGCTTACCAGCTTCTTCTCTCTCTCTCTCTCTCTCTCTCTCTCTCTCTCTCTCTCTCTCTCTCTCTCTCTGTGTGTGTGTGTGTGTGTGTGTGTGTGTGTGTGTGTGTGTGTGTGTGTGTGTGTAAATACAGAGGTTTTAAGCTTCCTGTTCCTAGGACTCTGGCTGAGGGATGGTCTCTGCCACATACTCAAGTTCTTTCTAGATGCACTGCCAGGATTGACTTTCTCGTGCAGTTCTGCTGAAGGGGCTGAGTTTGCTCTTGCCTTCGGGTGCCTTGACTCACATTAGAAAGTAAATCAAAAGCGAGAAAGATTGCAGCGGTTGGACACTGAGTTCACAGCTGCACCTTAGGGAACAATGACATGGAATTAATTATCACACTGCTCCTACTTCAGGTTCTTCCTGGGGATTTAAAAGGGTATCCAAAATGATGGCCGTTTTATATTCCTATCCAAGTGACTGAAAAATGTTGGAGTCCAGTCTACGGCCCTCAGGCTCTCGGGTCCACAGCCCACAGACCTCTTAGCCTCAGACCCCCCAGACACACCCAGCAGCCGCCATGGATGGGGTCAGCAGGTAGAGCAGATGGACCCTAAGAACCCTAGAGCATCCGAGCACAGTCCTCTCTGTCTGCCCTCACTTACCCTGTGGCCTCTCGGGCTGGACAGAGGAACCAGGTTCATACAGGCAGAGGTACAATTTGGTCAGCTTCCCTAGGTTATGAATTCTCCAGGACCACAGTGAAGTCCTAAGACATGGCCAGGATGCTTTTGTACTGTTTAAACAAAAGGCTAGAAGTCAGAATGAGAGATAGGAGCAACAGATCTTGGGAGTAGGATGGTTAGTTTCTCGGGATGCAGAAAGGGATTAGGCTCGTGACGGTCCCCCTTTCCTCTCTCTGATTTATTTCTCACCTTGGTCCCAGGGTATCAGCTCCTCCCCCAAAGACTCCTCAGTGCTGGCTGCATGTAGGAGCGATGGGCTCAGTGCCCTTCATTCAGTGCATGCTAGAGGTAACCAGTCTGTTCTGAGACTGCACATCTGTAGCCCCTTCACTACACGAAGGGCTTTGGACTTAGCAGACTGACTTCTTTCTGTAGTTAAAGCAATGTGCAATAGAGAAACCCCAACCCCGTTAACCCCACCATAAGCACTCAGCAAAGCCAAGTGACCCAAAGATATTTCTGAGCTGTTTGGTAAGGTGAAGCTTCTTCAGCTCATGGGGCAACAGAAATCACTTGAATTTCAAGTGGTTTTTTTCTTTTCTTTTTTTTTTTTTTTACTAAAGTCTTCAGGACATAAGCCGTGGTACACTTTCTAAATACCAGGTCCTTCACCTGCATCCACACAGAACCTAACTGTGGCTTCCTTCCACATAGATGAATAGCAGAACTGTAGGAGACAGACTGGATGCTCTTAGGAGACTTTCTCCACCTCTGCCTTCCAGACCTGGCATTAAGCACAACCGCATCCCAAGGGCCTCCTTTCAGCCCCATGTTCTGCCCCAGTCTTTTGGGGCTGTGGCCTTGTCCTTACCTCCTGTCCCCAGTCTGCCTCCAAGTGTCTCCCACGTGCTGTCAGAACAAAGCACAGCTCCTGCTTCAAATGGAATAAAAAATAGTTTATCCCCAGACAAACAGAAATGGGTAAGTTCTAGCAACATGAGTTCAGATTGCTTCCAATGAATTGTTCTACCACGGAAGCAGCTACAGGAACAAAAGAAAGTCATATGTCAGTGCATTGGAGTGGGGAAGGAAGCCCGTTGCTAATGCCCTTGCCTGACTGGCATGAGGGCCTGAGTCCCAGAACCCAGTACAGTAGTGAGATGTGGTAGAGCACACTGGTAATCCCAGTGCTAGGGAGGTGGATACAAGCAGGTTCATGGACTCCCTGGCCAGACAGCGGAGCCTACTTAACAAATTCTAAGCCAGCCAGAGGCCCTGTCTCAGACAGACAGACAAAGAGTGGACAATGCTTTAGCAGTGACAGCCAAGGCTGTCCTCTGGCCTCTACACACACTATGCACACTTGAGACAATGGATCCATCCATTATATCAGGTCAGGGGTCACAAGAAAACATTTGTGCTATAGGATTCAGACATTACCTGATGACGTTCTTAGCTTTAGAGTTGGTGGAAGCTAATAGTCTTGCATAGTTAACACGTTCCAAAGGTTTTATCTAATAGTCAAAAGGATGTTAAAACAGGTTCAGGGGAGATAATGAATGGCTTTTAAAATGACTAGAAAGCCCAAAATCATTGACTGGGAATCTTCAGCACAGCCTTGGCTCTTTCGGGGAACGTTAGTTCACAGTGCCCTGCATTCTACCTCCAACTCATCCTAGTGTTTTTAAATTGGACCATGCATCTCTCAAAAAATCAGTGCACATAACAGGATCTCATATGTAGAGATATACTCAGCGTATCTTCAGTGCACATAACAGGATCTCATATGTAGAGATATACTCAGCGTATCCTCAGTGCGCATAACGGGATCTCATATGTAGAGATATACTCAGCCTCTCCTCAGTGCACATAACGGGATCTCATATGTAGAGATATACTCAGCGTATCCTCAGTGCACATAACAGGATCTCATATGTAGAGATATACTCAGCGTATCCTCAGTGCGCATAACGGGATCTCATATGTAGAGATATACTCAGCCTCTCCTCAGTGCACATAACGGGATCTCATATGTAGACATATACTCAGCATATCCTCAGTGCACATAACGGGATCTCATATGTAGAGATATACTCAGCAAACTCTCAGTTCAGACAGCAGATTCTAAAACAGTATGACTAGTTTTGTAAGAAAAAAATGAATAAGGGTAGGAAGATGGGAAAGAGATCCATTGCATCACGGAGGTGAGATTGCAGCAGCTGAGCGTCCTTGGGCTTGTCTCTTTTCCCTCCATGAACATGCATTACTTTGATGTTATATTCTACCCTTGGTACTCTTGACACGAGCTATATAGGAATTACGATGAAAGGACTGATGATAACAATAACACAAAGAAAACCTGTATTTAATTTGGGCTAACAACAAAGTTTACAAACCACATAATGCTGGGGCACTGCAAATAGGTGGCCCTCTGGGACTCATTGGCCGTCTAGACTAGCCTCATCAAGCACCAGGCTAGAGAGAAGCCCTGTCTCAAACAGTAGTGCGCTGTACCTGAGGTTGACCTTTGACCTACACACACACAAAAGCATAGAGAGAAAGAGCGAGCACTCGTGAGCACACACACACACACACACACACACATTTAGTTTTAAAGTTGTGAGGCAAAAGAGATGGCTCAACAGTTAAGAGCACTGGCTTCTCTTCCAGAGGACCTAGGTTTGATGCCCAGCACCAATATTGTGACTCATACTGCGCCTCCAGTTTCAGAGTCTGACACCCTCTTCTGGTCTCTGAGGGCACCTGGCACACAGATGGTGCACAGATCATTCAGAAGCATATACACATATTACTATTAGTTTTAAGTGTCAGTGGCTTCTTAAGGACTTTGTCTTTATGATACTTTGGGACAGGGGGCAGCAGGGCCAGGAGTTTGCATTGCATCTGAGTCTCTCCAATTAGAAATGTCCAGAAGCAGTGGCCATCTGGGTTCCCTGGAAAGGAATACCCTGTGTGAAGCTGCTTCTGCCCTGCTTCAGGGAAGCCCGTTTCCAGTCTCATAAACTCACAATCTCAGCAACAAAGGCACCGATGCGTCTGGGTGACAGCTGCTATTTGCTGCAATTCCTTCCCACTCTCATTCCTGGACTAACCTCAGAAGTGTCCCCGAGCACCGCAGTTCCCTCGCAGCCTGATGGTTGACAAAGTAACAGAGGGGATGGAGTCAATTCCTTGTGAGGCAGAAGTCACCACTGCTGACTCTGGTCTCCTCTGCTGTCCCTCTGCTCCTTCCCCCCTGTGTGAATTGTTCTTTAAATCCCCCTTTCCCCTCTCTGTTTTCCAGCCCACCTAAACCAACAGTGTACATCTCTGGCGTTATTGCCCGGGTGAGTAAGTGTGTGACCTCTGCACATGGGCAGTGGGCGGAGGGGATGGGGTTGGGGGTCCCTGCACCTGGCTTGCTCCTGTAAGAGTGGGCACACGAACTCCCATGCAGTCTCTTCTTACCTTTGCCTTCAGTAAGCACAAAGTGCCACCCATCTGGTCTGGGGCTGGTGGCCTCCTTCAGTGACACACTTCCTTCCAGGAGTGTGCTTCAGTGGGTAGCAACTCGTGACACCCACAGCTGAGCATCTGCCTCTTAGCTGCAGAATCACCTGGTCCTCACAGGCTATAGCTCTGGACCTTAAGTGGCCTGGCCTGCAAATGTTTCCCCAATATCAGTACAGGGTGTGACACAGGAGACCTAAGTAAGAAGAAGCTGAGTCTGTGTGAGTGACGGTTTAGTATTGTGCAGCCAGGCATGAAGATCTGTCAGTCAGGCGCTTTTGTTTGCTGGCCCTTGGGCTAGACTCACGTTTTCTGCCACACCATGCACCTTTGAAGAGTCTTCTTCTATCAAGGTCCAGGTTCCACTGGCTGAGGAAACCAGCATTACTGGGGACAGTATGGCTAACAGAACTGTCACAGCCATTTAGACCTAGGCCCAGACGGTGGCAGGTTTGCTGTATGCGAGAATATTAAATCCCTTCATTTAATTGGTTACATGGTGCTGCCTGCCGTTGATCAGTTCAAAACCCATTGCTGGCATAAGAAGCCAATTGAACCCTCTGTGGAGCATAGCCCAGCACCCACAGGTTGCATCCGACTCTTTTTGCTGGTCCCATCCTGCCCTGAGCTTTTCTTCCCCACGAGTACCCAGGCCTGCTCACAGCTGTGCTGACAGATCCCACTGTGAGAGTCTAGACCTGGTCTGTGTTGCTCCCAAGACAGACGGTGCCAACACAGATGTAGCAGGGAAAGCCTGCCCACCCCACCCCAGGTCGGTGCGGAGACGCCATGTGGCAGCTGGGTCTTCTGAGGCAAAGCCTGCACGAACCATCACTGTCTATCATGTCGTGCAGATTCATGCCAGTGTCTGCTTCTGGTCTGGTGGCCTGCAGGGCCTTGCTAGCCACAGAAGTAGTCCACACCCAACTCATCCCCGACCCCTGCAGGGAACTGGCAGACCTGGGTTTGAAGGACTTCCTCTCTAGTCCATTCATTTACTGTTAACCAGCTGATATATTGCTGTCTCTCTTCCCCCCAACCCCCAGGGTGACAAAGACTTCCCCCCAGCGGCTGCACAGGTGGCCCACCAGAAGCCACATGCCTCCATAGACAAACATGTTTCTCCAAGAACACAGCATATCCAACAACCTCGCAAGTGACCGGCGCCCAGACCCCGGCCCCGCAGCAGCAGCTCCCACGCCACCTCCAGGATGCTTCCCTGACAAAACCAACTCCCACGCTTTCCACAGAGTTTACTAAATTTAGAAATCTAAGTCAAAGCAACATGGGCCTCGGCTGTCTCAGATCCCCATATTTAAAACTAGAAGAGGCTCAAACCCCAAACTTTGTTTCTGAGAGTCCTAGTCCTAGTTGAGTGTCACTGAAGGGTCATTGAACCCCCAGAAGTGCCATTCGCAGAGCGTGACAAATTTCTAGCAAAAGGAAGTCCTTCACACTGTAGCAGTCGCTTAAAGTCCTTGCTCGTGGTCCTGAGAGGAAGAGGCCACTTTGGAGAGATTTGATAAAGGCTACGAGAAGCAAAACCAAAACACTAGGGCACGCTGCGTAACAGCTGTGCTCACTTCTGCTCCCAGTTCGTGCCTGAGATCCCTGCTTTTCTGAAAAGTTCAAGGGCTCCTTTAGCCAGATGTCGAACCTTCTGGAGTGCTGCTCTTGGAGGGTGCCCCTGACTGTCCCCGTGACCTCCAGTGGCTCTAGCAGCAGTTCGTGGTTGCCATGTGAGCACCACGTATGCCTCCAGCCTTTCTGGGACTACTTACCAGGCCGCGTCACTAAAGGAAGGATGGGCTCCTTGGATTTTGTGAGCAGTTTAATATCCCAGCAATGGACTTAACAGGGAGCAGAACACAGACCCCGAGACTGTGTTGTCTCTTCCTTTGTAATTACTGAAATGGTGTGAACCAAGCGTCGCTTTGGAGACCCAGGCTTGGCCGCAGCCCACAACCAAATCTAGGAAGGGACCTTAGAGCCAGCAATGCCAGGTCCCCCTGTAAAAACCTTCCCACGTGGTGCCACACACATCCTGAAGCAGCCACAATCCCTTTTAGTTCAGCAACCTGAGGGGTTACCCTGTGTCTGTGGACGCTGGGTCACTGAAGGTGACATGTTTGCCTGAATGAATTTCTTAATCTTCGAAGTTGAGAAGATGTTGATTATAATAAAGCTCCTGCATTTCTGCCTCAGTCTCTCTCTCTTATGGTTTGGAGATTTCTTTTTACAGCTTCCCAGGGCAGTTTCAGTGGAAGTATGAACAGGCACACGTGACAGATATTCTCAACACTGATTGTCCAGACACAGAGCTGAGCCATTGGACACCTGGCAGCCTCTGGACCTGTCAGAAGATGGAGATTAATGTAGTTGATTGACATATCCTGCTTAGGTCCCACAACCCTGTGCTGGGTAGGTTCTTCAGGGGAAGACTTAATAGAGCATTATTAGTAGTAAGCAGAGGGGTGTGCCGTAGAGCGTTTGATATGGAGGACATTTACCTATTTCAGATCTTCCTAGACAAGAAAGTCATCCCAGTGCTAAGGGGCGAGCCCCAGCATCAAGGCAGCTGAAGTTTTGCCTCCCACAGCTGCACAAAAGTCAGGGAGGACTTGAGAACTGAGACAGGAGATGGTGAGCTCATGGCCACCTCACATGGCAAGGTCTTGCGGCTCCCGCTGGCCTGGTCCTGCTCCCCAGCTAGACTGGTCACCCATGGAGGCCATGGTGGGTATCCATGCATCCTGACTCGTAAAGGACAGCAATCTGGGTCCTCACTTTGCATCCAGGGACAGAGAGCTGTTCTCAGTAACTCAATATAGTCAGTGGGCACCGTAACCTCCCCTACCACCATAAGCTGGAGATGTGAGCCTGGTGGGAACTGTCCCATTCCAACAGTAACAGTGTCCCTTCCAGTCCAGCACAATCCTCCCCAGTCACATCTGCAAAGGCCCTGTTTGCAATTGAGGTCACATCCACATATCATGAGAGCAGGACCTTGAATATTTCTTTTTTTTCCTCTTAGGGTGTCAGGAGACACAGTGTCTAGTCCAGGACGTTAGTCTCCTGCTAAAAGCCAGAAGCCATCATCAACATTCACACCAACTGCTGAGACTGACCTGCTTGCTGTTAGCTTCATAACCAGATGTAGAACTGACAGGCAGAGAGAGAAGACAAAGGGGACAGAAGCGCCGGGGCCCTAAACTCTGAGCTCTCTGGTCCGGGTGCAGTGGCTTATGCTATTTGTGGTTAAGTCACATGTCTACAGTTCCAAGGTCTCAGGGGTCCAGGCTCAGCTTTGCACTGTGACCTATCGGCGGATGTGTGCTAGCTAGCATGAGGGAAGACAGATCTCCATAGACAGAGCCAAGTCTCTCGTAAGCAAACAGTTCTCTGATAAGATTCACCAATGGCCAGGAAGCACATAAAAAGCTGCATGTCCTTGCTGGACATGGTGGCGCATGCCTGTAACCACAGTACCTGAGAAAGGAGGGTTATGAGGTGAAGGTCATTTTGAACTGCAGAGTGAGACCTTGTCAAAAAAAAAAAAAAAAAAAAAGTCTATGTCTTTAGTCATCAAAGAAATGGAAGTTAGACCCCAAGTGAAATACTGCTGTAGGAAGATGGCTAAAACCCATGTCAGATAGTTACAGGAGAGCAAACAGGGGTGTGCGGAAAGTACTGTTCTCATACGGTTCTGTCAGGAGTATAAAGGGGTGCAGCCACTTTGGGGAAAAGAGTCTAGTGGTTTCTTGAGCAATTCAGCATGGTGTTACCAAGCCCAACAGAGACCCAGACATGCCTCCACGAAGCTTGCACACAATGTTTATAGCAGCATTATGCCAAAGGTAGACATGGCTCAAATACCTTACCTACTGCAGAATAGAGTTGTGTGGTACGTCCACGTCATACAATATGACGTAATGGTAAAAAGGAATGACGTGTGATACACTGCAACACAGATGAACCCTGGAAACACTGCACCAGTGGGAGAAGCCAGTCACAAAACATCATACGTCACATAAGGCCATTCCTGTGCTATGTCCAAAAAGGAAATCCAGAAGAGGGGCTGTCAGGTGAGGCTGTGGCAAGAGGGGCTAGGAATGTCACAGCTAGGAGCCAGAGAGACGCCTCAGCTGACAGTGTTTGCTGATCTTGATGAGGACACAAGTTCGATTCCCAGCATATACATCGGGCAGCTCAGGACTGCCAGCTGCAGATCTGATGCCCTTTCTTGCCTCCATAAACACCTGAATATATGTGTGCACACACAACAGAGAAACACACATAAATAAAATGTCTTTTTTTTTTTTTAAGAAAAGTGACAACTAGAGAGATCAGGTTTCCTTTGAGGGTATGAAAATATTTCAAAACGACACAAGGATGGTTTATGCATACCTTGAGTAAAAAATCTCAGGTTTTATACTTTAGGTGGGTGGATGTGTACAGTGGGAATCACATCTCAATAAAGATGGTGTCTGTCTTTAAAAGTCACTGTCAGCTAATGGCACATCTGAGGCTCGCATCCACATTGTTCTGACTCCAAAGCCATCTTCTCCACAGAGCTTCAAGCTCCTGGCCATGTGGAAGGAAGGGCTGCTGCCTGTCTGGTCAGAGTGGGGGAGGGAGAGGGCCAAACTATTGCTGTGCTTTCAGGCTCATAGCCAAGATGCTGGGGATAGTGATACCAACAGGAACATGAATGGAGAAAGAACTCGGGGGCAGAAGAGACTACTCTCAGCAGGCTCTTACATGGCCTCAGGCAGAGCTTCTGATTAGAGATTTGACAAGTTGAAATGAAGGCTGGGAGAGATGCCAAGGCCAGGGGCAGCCTGGGGTCCGTCGACATGGAAGCGCAATCGAAGGCTAGGGATTGGTGACGGAGAGGGTATGGACACTCCCCCTGGGAACCTTGCAGACGTGACTGCAGAGATGCTGGTGACGCAGGGTGGAGAGGCATGCCAGAAAGCACACGTGCCAGGTAAGACAGACTGAACAGGACCAGAAAGCTAAGCAGGTGACCCTGGGATAAGTAGGCTCTCACAAAAAAAAACCCTGGGAGCCTAGAACAGAGGAAAGCCTGGCATTGCCTCCTCCGATCCAAGGAGGGCAAATGCCAAATTCAAATGAGTCCTTGATTTGTTCTAGATAGATCAATACTTATCCATTTAGGGTCTCCTTAGTTCCTGGTGCATGGGACAGCAGAGCCAAGGGCTCAGGATAGGCCCCAGTTTAAGCCCTGATAACCATTGTACATGCTAAGACAGTGGGTTCTCTGATGACATTGATTTATCATCCTTCTTGTTTTTAAAACAAGATCGGGGATGCTGTGAACTCTCTACAATTATCCAATTCCAAGAGGAGGTGGGGAGAGAGAAGGAGAAACAACCCTGGGGTGTGCTCAGGAGCACAGTCGCCATCACAAGCTTAGCGGCTTCCTGGAGGATGCACAGTACTGCCCAGCACACCCATTCCTCGATCCTCCGTAGGAGCAAGTGTGGAAGCCAGGTGAGCCTTCATGCGCATCCAGGAGCAGAGACTCGGCTTTTGGTAGCCCTGGTCAGCGGACAGTGGAATGGCCATCAGCCAAACAGCGGGCATAGCCTGGCCTAGTACAGCCTAGAACTCAGATGCCCTAGAACTAGGTGGGGGGCATATACTGGCCAACCCAGCAGGTTTGTGATTAATTAATTATTTTCTAAACATCTGCCTCCTGCCTCCACAGCCCCTGGTGTTCTGCTGTCCTGCAGGTTTCCTCACTTCCCAGCTGCTGTGCTGCTTAAACGTTACTTTTTTTTTTCAAACTCGGAAAGAATTTTTTCCCCAAGACAGGGCATCCTGCTGGCCTCTGCAGGATCAAAACAGAAACCAAACAAACAAAAAAACTATGCCTTTCACAAGGCTCCAGAGGGGCATCGCAGCCATATGCTCCTGAAGAACCGAGAAGCAGCCGTAAGGAATGTCGAACACGTAAAATTTCTGTGTTCAAATAACTTCATAACTGTGGCCTGGACCTGCAGTCCCCAGAGAACCAGAGCCAAAGGGCGTGACTACACACAGTTACAACTCATAGAACACTGAAGCCAATAATGGGCCTCATATATCTGACTCTACTGCTGGGGATTTCCCTGAGATTACATCACCTAGGGACACTGCGCCTGTCGTGGGCCGTGTAAGCACACACGAGGTTTGAAAATGGCAAAATCATGTCACGGCTCATTTCTCAGAGCAACCACCTGTCTTAAGTGGCATCTAACTGTACGCAGACATGCGTGCAGAAGAAGCACATTCACAGAAACCTGTTTGCTCTCTTTTTTTTACCGTTTCATATCCGTGTACATTGTGTTTTATTTTCTTACTTTTATTTGGATACGTATATATGTGCGTGTGTCAGTGTGTGTATGGGTAGGCAGTCTATGGGTACCTGGTGGAGGACTGTGTCCCTGAGCACAGGCAGAGGCCAGAGGAAGACGGCGGGTGTCCTGTCCTCTCATTCTCTGCCCTATTCTCTTCAGCCGAGGTCTCTCACTGAGCCTGTAGCAAGGCTGGCAGCCAGCAAGCCACAGTGAACATTTTCCATTCTACACAGCAAGGGAGGCACACACCGCCAAGCCCACATGTAGGAGTGCTGGGGATTTGAACTTGGGTCCTCAGTTTTGTGAAGTAAGCCCTCTTGACTGCTAAGCCAGCCCCCAGCCCTGCAATGTGGTTTCTGGACTTTCGTTACAGTTATATACATGATGTGTTTTGACCAGATTTACCCTCCTTTCCCTTTCCTGTCACTCTGGTCCAAACCACACCTTTCCAGCTACTCCCTCTCCTGCTTTCATGTCCGTTTGTTGTGGTGGCGGCAGTGGAGGCAGTGGGTTTGAAACAGACTTACTGTGTAGGCCTGACTAGCCTGCAACATGCCAGGTAGACCATGTTGGCCATCTTCCTGCCTGTGTCTCTCTTAGTGCTGGGACCACAAGTATAAGTCACTAGCTGTCCTTTAATCCCAGTACTCGAGAGGCAGGGGAAGGCCGATCTCTGTGAGTTTGAGGCCAGCCTAGTTAGTATACAGAGTGAGTTTCAGGATAGCCAGGGCTATGTAGAGAGAGCCTGTCTCAAAATAAAATAAAATACATTATAAAATAATAAAATAAAATATTTTTAAAAATACAAGTACGAACCACCTTGCTCAGTAGACAAAACGTTTTAGAAGCGTTGCCTCATGAAACCATGAAGACACCGCACACGCTGTGTGTAGACTAGGCTGGTAGGATGCAGACCTGGGAAGACCTGAGATGACAGAAGGAGCCCAGGGGTTGTCTGTGATAGACCTCCCTGACTCTTGGAGACATCAGTCTCAGAGGGACAGCTGGAAGGTCAGCCCCATGGTGGAGGACAATCTGCTGCAGTCAACTTCTAAGCCATATTCAAAAATGCACACACACACCTCACGGACATCCAGTGTTTAACCAAATATCTAGACACCATGGCATGTTTGCACAGAAAATAAACTAACGTGAGTTCAACCACTCATATTCATCTGGGTCTCAACGGATTTTGGATCTGTTTCCCTCTGACCTCACTGATGTGCCTGCAAGCCTTTGCAACGCTCTGTCTCGCGCTGAATGTGCTCTTCTCTAAACATCCATCTGAAATTCAATTAAGGACACTCATGACAAGAGAAAATACATTTCCCTCTTTCTCCCCCTTTTTCCTAAATATTATGATAAATCCAACTGCCATGATTTAAAAAAAAAAATCCAATTTGTCAACTGGAAAAAAAAACCAGCGCCATCTGATATAATGAACTCCTATAATCTGGAGGATTTGGGGCTCTATTCAGAAGCCCTAAATGAGATTTTTTTTTTTTTTATTGTTACATTTCAGCATTGTCGTTACTTGAAAGAGACAGGCCAACATTCTAAAGCAGAGGGCTCAGTTTTTGTTGCAAGTCACAAGAACTCTTCATGGTCTCTCCCAGAGACATTGGTGGGATTATGGGCTGTTTTTAAAGAATCAACAAGGACCCTCGTTATCCCAAGAGTAGTGGTTGTCACCTGGGAGTGATACCCTACAGGAAACATTTGGCAAAGTCTGGGGACAATATTTTGTTGTCGGAACCAGAGAGTTGGGGGAGGATGCTAGTTGGTAGCATCTTGTGGGTAGAGACCAGGGAACATAGATGGGCATCCCCTCACACAAAGAGCCGCCCCATTCAAAAAGTCAACAGTGCAAAGACCCTTAAAATCGTATGAGCCTGCCCTGTTCTAGAAGCCTCTGGCTTAGAATAATGTAAGCAAACACTCAAAGGCAATTTCCCATTAATCTGGAATCTTGAAAACACATAATCCATGTTTCTGTGATGAAGGCACGTTTAGTGGGAAAGCGGCTGCCATAGCCTGCACTCCTGTGCCTTCTCAGTCCCTGAAGCCCTGCAGAGCAAATTGCCGTGATGCAGATTCACTCCTGGATGCGTTAGATAGAGCAAATCTCTTCCTTCGGGGAGAGCGTGCAGCGAGCTACAGTGTAATGGTTGTTTTCTCCGATGCTGATACAAAGAAGAACCGAGATAAACGTCCCCTGGTGGCTTCCCCAGCCAACTCACAGAGGGCAGGCAGGACAAGCGTACAGGCTTTTGGCTCAGCTATTTAAATTTTCTCTAAGAAAGGTCTAGAAACCTCTTTCCTAATGGTTCCAGCCTGTTTTCCATGTGAGCAGTGCGAACTCAAGCTGATTAACCTCAGAGCTATCAGGACTCGTTGCAAAAGTACAGGCAGCTAAAGAGAACGGGTAGAACCGGATGCTGGGAACAAACCTTGAGTAGGTAACGAGTGTCTTCCGGTGGAGGGGACCTTGGCCTTGGCCTGTGTCCCTGTCTTTTGACACAGTTCCTAGCAGAGCCCTCAACACAACCTCATTTCTATCCTGAGGAGCAAAGACTATTCATGAACTGGTTGGAGTTCCTGGAGAGATGTGAATGAACGCCTGTCCACCACTGATAGGGCACTGTTGACAGACCAAGGACCTGAGTCCATCATCTGCCTGGATTGTTGAACTGTGACTTTACTGGGCTTCCTTACAAGAGCTTGTTCGAGAGTTTCCTTCCAGGTGCTTGGGTGACTTGGTAGCTGCATCACTGAAAGCCAACCCCAGCATGGGTACCACTGCATCTCAGGAGCCCCCTGCACAACCTGAGGAAGCTCTAAGACTCTCTCTTCCAGCACTGAGTTCTCCTAACTTTCTTTTGTGTTTGATAAACCTCCTCTTCCCCCTCCGGGAGGAGGACTCCGGTGGGATGCACTTAGTTAACCTCACACAGCCTGAAGATGAACATGGAACTGCGGTTCCCTGAAGCCCCCTGCAATGAGCTGGCGTCCAGTTACCCAGCTTTCAGCTGCAGCTGGGTGAGTCGGCACAGCTGTAAAGACACAGTTCAGAGCACCGGACAACACAAACTGCCGAAGCCTACCTCCCTCTCCCCAATGTCATTCCTCATCATGAGGCTGCCTCCACCTTGACCTGACAAGACCAGTGTCCAGTGCAGGAAGCTCCCATCCTGAGATGTGCTTCCCCTCATAACCTCAACGGAAAGAGGATTGCAAAACATGAACAATGGTCAAAAACCAGGAAAACCTAGACAGTCACATGTTCATAATGTGTAATAAGGAACCCGCTTTGAATGACTTGCAGTGTCTTTCTCTACTCAGTTAACACCCCCAGGGGTGTGCTAAAGCACCTGGAGACAACTGACTGTGTCCTTCAGAGACCGGTTGTTTTGCTGTCACAGCTAAAAGTAGTTTCTTTGCTTTAATGCTAATTTTCTTCGATACAGCAAGTTAGATAATTTAACTGTTCTTACAGCTATTCTTATCACAAAGGGAAAAAATCCCCAGTTATCCAAGAAGAAGGGCCAGCAAGATGGCTCCTTGAGTAAAGGTGCTTGCTGAGCAGTCCTGGCAACCTGAACAAGTGGGGTCCCCAGACCCCACTTAACGGTGGAAGGAGAGAACTGACTCCACAAAGTTATCTTCTGACCTCCACATGTGACCCGTGACATGCATGCCCACACCACACACACACACACACACACACACACACCATATAAAAAACCATACATACAGAGTAAACGTTTTTTTAAGTTAGCCCAAGAAATGGCAATAAAAGCAAGACTATTATTACACTGCAGGCACAAAAGAGCATATCTAGGAAGGAGAGCCATCGTTAGTTCAATGAATGAGTATTTTCTCCAAGGACATTTAGATAACCTGAACTTAATGAGATAATGATAAATGGTGGGCACTTATTTGCTTTGTTTAAACCGCATAAACTTAACCATGGTAACACCATATCTCATTAATCACAGAGACTGAACTAGACAGATGTCCCTTGGAGGAAAGTCTGGGGCTAAACTACTACCATTGTGATCACCCACAGGACTGTCATTATCATTATTACATCGTCATGAGAAGCCGCACACCACCAACACTGCCATTTCCATCTTCATCACCATCATCTATATCACTACCATCTACATCATCACCATCTTCAGCACCACCATCTTCATCACATTTCCACATTTACTGAGCTTCCTAAGTACCAGGCCTTTCCAAAAACCCTACTTGCTACAATTGTTATTTTTCAGACAAAAAAAATAAAATAATAATAGTTTGGTGAAGCAAAATAACAAGCCTGATTCATGCAGTTACGAGGTGGCAAAGCTTTGGTTAATCTGACACCAAGTTCTACACTCTATAATGCTGGTATTTTTCCATGTCTCTTAAGACAGGGCACCATGCTAGCCGAGGCTATCCTCAAATTCACAAATTTACTATATGGCCCCAGCTTACTTCTGTCTCACACTGACTTTTTACCTCAACCTCCCCAGTGCTGGTTTTATAAGCATGTCCCACCACACTCTGGTGTTCAGCATCAAGGCATAGGCTTTGAGACTGTATACCTACTTGCTTCTCAGCATCTCTTGTTATTAGTACCAAGAACTCCTAGGTAATTGTCCTCTTTGTCTCTAAGTTTCCCCCATCAGTAAGATACAAATAATAACAACAGTCACTGTGTTGCCATATTCTAATATGCCTGACCTATTTATGGTATGTGCAGAAGATACTTTGTAACTATATTGTGTTATCTGTTACATGGAATTGGCCCTAATCCTGCCTGGTACAGATGCTTACAAAGCCCAAGTTTCCTCTGGAAGAAGGAGGAGACATTGTTACTGTGAGAACAAAATTTGAAAGCAGCATTGTAACAATAACAAAAATTCATGGTCAGCAAAGACCACCAACAATTTGTTAAATATAGTCATAATAAAAATATTAAGCCCCTGCAGGGGCAGGGTGACAAAAAATAAAGGCATACAAGGGCATGCCCAGACAAGTCCAAACTAGCCCAAGTGAGTAATGAGCTATCTGGTGTTTACTTTTCTCTCCCTCCCTTTTCTGGGAGGTCCGAGTTTCTGCAAGTTCTGCCAGTTCTGCAAGTTGCTGATGTTTGAAATATCCAATCATATGTAACCGCGCCAAATTTTCCCGCTCTCCCCAACCCCTACCGATAAATATCCCAAGTTCCCTGGGTCCAGGCGCGCGCGGAACCTCTATCTCCTGTGTGAGATATGTTCCAGCCCGAGGGCCCTCGTCATTAAACCTCCTCTGCAATTGCATCAAGAAGGTCTCTCGTGTGTCCTTGGGGCGTGCAGGTCCGGACTTGGGTGAGGGTCCCCTTGCGGGGGGGTCTTACATTACCTCCTTGCTCCCTTTGGCTTCTCTATGGAACCATGAGGAAAGGCAGCCAGAGGCTTCTAGCAAGAGGAGGCTCTAGTGTGTGACCTGCGTAGACGCAAGTTGTCCAGTTGCACATGAAAGATCTTCAGGGGTATGTAAGAGAAAGGAGGAGAGGATGAGGAGTAAGAAAAGAAGGTCCAAAGTTTAAGAGTCGGGGATGAGGCTGTGGCCAGCCGGGCCACTGAGAAATGTCTGGTAATGTTTCTCTCTGTGATGTCTGCTATGCACAACACATCTCCATTCCTCTAAGCTTGCATCAGCCCCATGTCACTGGATGTTGAGTGAAGCTCCCAGTTCTCCTGCTTCGGCTGTTTTCTCTGCCCTCTTGAATCCTGGCCTGGTGTCAAGACTCTTCTGAAGAGAAAAAAAAAAAACAAAACTCCTAGGATTTCTTCCTCCTTCAACATGGAGCCAGGTCTATAGGGGAAAACTCAAACTCAGCACTGCCCAAAGAAAGGTCTAGCTGTACCTCTTTGCACTAGACGACCTATGTCATGCCTGATAGGGTGACTTTGTGTATGGCAAGGGCTGGCCCACAAATCTTAGGGCAGAGCCCCCATATCACACAATCTCAGAACTGGGGTGGCCAGGTTCCATCATGCACAATGGTCCTGCCATGCCTAGACCAAGAGACTGCTTTCACAACGCTGCAGCAGAAGCTCTGGCTTGGTCAGCTACACTATGCTTATTGCCACACACTGATGGTGGGAGGATGGAGTATCCTCTAGACAATAGAAGCTGACAGTTTGAAACTCAGCCAGACTGCCTGTGAAGCTCCTTCTTTAGCTGACTCCAGCCATCTTGTCTGCCTATAGTCGATGAGAATGTTGCCTTCACTGGTTTCTCTGGGCCCTTGTAGGAAACTGTTGAAGTGGAAGATAGTTTATTCCCACAATCACCTTGTGTGCAGTAGCTATCCAAAGAGAGAACAGTTTTAAGAATGAATGAGGACACAGACATCACAACTCACTAACTCTGGATACCAATGTACTCATAATCCTTGTTCAAAACAGTGATAAGGACCTAGGCATCAGATGGATACACGGGCCATATGGTAGAGAGTTTTGTCAGCTTGACACAATCTGTAACTACCTGGGAAAAGAATCTCAGTGAAGGATTGTTTAGATCATGTTGTTCTGTGCCCATATCTGTGCATGGTTGTCTTAATTATGTTAACTGGAATGGAAGGATCTGCCACCATGGGTGGCACCATTCCCTACACAGTGAGTCCTGAACCGTACAAGGGTGAACCACCATGGGTGGCACCATTCCCTAGACAGGGAGTCCTGAACCGTACAAGGGTGAACCACCATGGGTGGCACCATTCCCTAGACAGGGAGTCCTGAACTGTACAAGGGTGAACCACCATGGGTGGCACCATTCCCTACACAGGGAGTCCTGAACAGTACAAGGGTGAACCACCATGGGTGGCACCATTCCCTACACAGGGAGTCCTGAACAGCACAAGGGTAAAGAAAGAGAACTGAGAAGCATGAGTGCGTGTGTTCCCTCTCTGCTCTTGGCTGTGGTTGTGACCATTCTAAGTTCCTGCTTGCTCACCTTCCCACCATGATGGACTGTAACTCGGAACCATGATCCAAAATGAACCTTTTCTCCCCTAAGCTGTGTTTGTCATCGTGTTTTATTAGAGCAACATAAACAAAGGCAGGCCCTTGAGGGACAGGAGGACCCTCTGTGCTTACTCTATGCAGGGGTCATGAACTGCACTTTCTCATGCCCTCTCTAGTTGGAGGTGGGCACAAGAAACCATGTGGGCTGCCTCAGGACAATGTAACTCATGTTTTTTCCTTTTCAGTTTCCTGTAGCATCCCAGGTGCCCAAAGTTTCCTTAGGAAAGTAATATGCGCATTTCCTGCCTATGGGTAAGTGGGGAAAGGTGCAAACTACTTGAATATTTATTTGGTCTGCTGGTTGCTTTCTGGAAGCACTGACTCTAACCTCAGGATCTGGCAGGGGTAGTGAGCAGGTCCAGTGGCTTATGGGGTTAGCTGGGATTCATGATAGTAAAGCAGAGGCTTCCCTGTTCAGAGGAGGCTGTCTCCTTACTGCCAGGCTTCGCTCCCTGTTCTAAGTAACTGAATAGCAGAGAACAGGCAAGAGACATGGCCCCACTGGGGTTGGTGGGGAGGGAGTGGCAGGGGAGGCTCTCCCTCCAAAAGGACCAAAGCCAGCCCTCAGCCAAGCTCCACACCAGTCTCTGTCTGCCTCCAAAGACTTGCTTGACACAGCTTAGAATATGTATGGTGTCATTTGGTTTTTAATTAAGCAGAGGCAGGTTCTGCTATCCGCCACCCACCATTCCTGAGTTTCAAGACAGTTAGAAAGATGTTGGCTCTGAGGGTTGGGATTCTGTCTCTGGTCCTGTGGATACTGAGAATGCACATATTATGGACTGTGCAGTCTTCTGGACCCCGACTACAGTTGGTCCTGGGGGAAAGCCAAATCCGCATCTCCGCCTGCAGACTGAGTCCAGGGCAACTCAGGGGCTGCAGAGTTCATGCACATCTGGGGCTGAGTGGGTATCAGTCAGTGAGCCTCAGCCTCCCCAGCGGGATAAAATTCAGGAAGCCTTTAAAACACACATCTCTCCCCATCTCCCCGCGGGCCAGCTTTTGCTGCTTGACTTTCCATTGGGAATTACTGGTGGTTTTGAGAGATATCCCTGGTGGTCTTAAGGGCTTGAAATCAGGAGTGTTGAGGAGCCCTGGGGACTCTGAAGAAAGTGGACACTGCCTCTACATGCAACATGACTCCCAGAAAATATTTTCCAGGACTCAAGTTGGGGGTCAGCCCTCATGGATTCACTAACAAAATGCAGAACACAGAGGAAAAATGGAATCAGGACTGGACTCCAGTCTGTCTGCCTCCAAAGACCTTCTCGCACAGCTTAGAATATGTATGGTGTCATTTGGTTTTTAATTAAGCAAGGCAAGCATCTTCTTCCCCGTATGCCTTTCTGGGAGAGGAGCCAGACTGGGTCTAATAAAGCTGGGTGTTTTCCACATTGTGTCTTCAGCTGAGCTGACTTAGCAGGTTTCCATTGTTGTTCAACATTCCCCTAGCAAAATGTCAGTGCCCTTATCAACACAGCCCAATCTGCAATGTCCAGACAGGCGTTTCAGAGGACAGTCGCGGCATCCATGCTAATGGATGGCAAGCCCCTTTCCTGACTTCCTGTGAGAGACTCAGAATGATGATTGCTCACCATAGGGGATGATGGGAGCTGCCGGCAATGCTAGGTGCAAGAGAGAAAGGCACAGAAGGAAGCAGAATGACTAAGACAGGGTGGACCAGGAGGCCTGCCAGGAGGGGGGGGGGGTTGTAAGGTGTCCACTGAGCTCCTGGGGCTGGAGCACAGGCTCTCTTTGCTTCTGCCCTGCGGGGTGTCCTGCTCTTGTCAGCAGGGGCACCGGGTTCCTTCACTACATTTTGTTACCTTAGTCGTCTGTCTTTCAGCTTGGGCATTTAAAGCATCCAGGAGGTCATGGAGGAGCCCTGTGGATAATGTAAGGGGGCTTGGGAGCAGATAAGCAGTCAGGTTAGGGGTGCGATGCTTCAGCTCTGCCAGATCTCCTAAGTGACTCAGGACATCCTCATGGTCGGCCTCCGGTTCATGCTTTTCAGTTTCTCAAAGGTCAAAGACGGACTCTGCTCACGGTGCCACCTCAGCTGGAAGACCCAGCCCAGCATTAGAAAGCAAGCACAGGGCTCACTTCCGCACTAGCCCGTGGGCATGGGGGATACAGTGGAACAGCTGCTACTAAGCAAGAAGGACAAAGATGCAGCCAGCAGCTCATCGTGGGTGGAGGGGCGGGTGGTAGGGATACAGTGAGCGACAAAACTGTTGTGGCTGAAAGTCTCTCCTGGCTAAGTTAATTGTCGAAATGGCGCCTGATGTTGGTCTTTAATCTTACTCCTACATCTCTATAGTTATCGGAGCCACGATGAACACTGAGGAAGGGCACAGGCATGGAGGGAAAGATGTCGGAGAAACAGGAGAGAAGGAAGGAGCCAATAAGGACAAGATCCACTCAAGGGCATGCTTACAGACCCTTGGCCCCACTCCCTGGAGGTTCTCTCATCTACCACCCCCAGTTACAGACAGGGTGGCCCTCCTGAGGGGGCATCTTTGCCAACAGGGTGTCATTGTCTATCTCTACTAGGGTGACTTCCTCATCGTGGGTCCTCTTCCTGGTGGGTCTCAAGTTCCTTATTTTTAAAATAACACTTAAGAAACATCAAACTAGATCTAAATTGGATCGCTCGGTTTGATTGACGGATCGCCAGAAAAATGTGTTAAATTTGGTTACACTTTGTATTCTAAGTGGTTTTCTTTTTAAAAGAAGAGCATGAACAAGCTTGGGCATAGAGCACAGCAAAATTCAGGGGATACTGGTGGGTGGGCAGCAGTAATGGTTGGCCCTGCCAAGCCCCCTGGAACCTTCCTCGCTGTAACCAGGGACTAACCGGCTAGCAGGCTGATCCTACATCCTGCTTCAGGACAATCACCCCTGCTAACTCAGTGACTAACAACTCCTAATCTACAAGAACAATTTGTGTATCAACAGCCTGAAGGCTTGTGGGCTAGCTTTCATGTATGTGTGTCCCTGGCTTTCATGTATGTGTGTCCCTGGCTTTCATGTACCTGGCTGGAACCCAGCCCGGGTGCTCATCAAGAGAGACAGCAGGTATGACTTGCCAGAAGCCAGTGGCCACAGGAAGGAACCTGCTCACCAAAGCCTCAACAGGCACTCTTAACCACGCTTATGCCTGCCAGCCTCGTGGCTACCTGCACGGAAGGGCCACTGACAGTCAGCACTTCAGAAGCACCAGCTGCTACCAATCCCACGGGAGGGAACTTGGTGCTTCAGCCTGCCGCTGCACTTCCAGTGGATAAGGACAAGGTCACCTTTTCCCCCAGCCACCCCACCCCACTTTCTACCTCCCAGTTCTCAGACTGTTTATGGGGACCATGCCTTATCAATAGCTTCTGAAGCAGTATTTCAACATGATAAACACAGTATTTGTTCTCATCAACAAAATACAAATAATCTCCAGTAATCATTCTAAGAACAAAGCATCATTTGCACTCTCTTTCCTACCTAAATCCTTTAAAATACCGTGGAATTGTGGGTTTTTCTTTTAAATAGACTTCTGTTTTCCTCCTTCAGAGCAAAACTTCCCATGGGGCAATGATGGATTTCAGCTCCAAGTAAAGCAACCTAGGTGGTGAACTGAGCAACAATTTTTGAGCTAAAGGGATAGAAAAGACCTTCTTAAATATTCACATATAAAGATAAGCGTTGAAAGTGTTAATTATGTAACCCCAAACTTTCATCTGAGATATACGTGGTGAAATGGGAGAAAAACAAGAGACAGGTAAAACAACCATGTGGTCTACACAGTAAATACCTCCAAACCATGAGACGGCATGCAAAGTCAAACCTAAAACAACTGAAAATCAAACACCAGTAAGAACACTAAACTGCCTTTTCATAAATGACTAAAAATCACAAAGACTTGCAACACCATCAAGAACAGCACAAAAGAAAAGAGGATGGGACCAAGTGTGTTAGCCTCGGGAAGTCTGACGGCAGAGCAAGGCCTCTCTCGCCCTCTCTTGGTGGCTGAGAGTGGGACTCCCTGGAAAGGACCACAGGGCAGGTAAAGGGGACAAAGTGGGCAATGAGAGAGAACAGGTGACTGGTCAGACTAAAGTTCATTATATACTTGAATGAACCAGTCAACACGTTTTAAAGACTGGAAAAGGCTATTACAGTTACATCATTTTCAAAGAGAGAAAGTGGGTTTCCCACTACCCTAGAAGCTTCCTCGAATATACACATACATGAAAGGAATTTAAATGGTGTCATCGTATGAGAGGCACAGTGCACCAAGCAAAACCTCCAGTGCCAGGAATGGGTTGCACGTTGTTGGCATAGAAACCCTCCCAAACATCACAGGTATTGCCAAGCCCAGTAGTTACTCTTTATAACCTGGTGGTGAGGCCTTATTACTGAAGACACGGCTTCCTTATGTCGTTAAATATAGAGAATTTGAGCAGGTACCCAACAAAAGCTTCACCCCTACTGACTAGCACTCATGGTGCTGGAAGGAGCTCTGGGCACAGCCAAAGGAGAAAAGTGAGCACCAACGTCATCCAGCTGTAAACCCTGGCATAACAGACACCTGCCTGCAGGATCCACTGGTGCAAAATGGCACAGAAGTTATGGAAGCAACTAGCCACTTTTTAAAAATTGGATTAACGCCCACTCCATGCGATGGAAGCCTTACCTGAAATGGTTAAAGAAGCCAAGAATCTTGAGACTACCCAGGGCATGGGCCCCAGGGGGAAAACCTACAACTGTTACTCTGTTAAAGAAACATAGTAACACAATACATCCCAGTGACTCACTGCTATGCCAGTAGAGGAGAGCACCACTAGACTCTTGTCACAGAAGTGTCACAGATGAGAGGTAACAAAGATCCACAACTGGACAATGTGCAAAGAATGAGAGACTTTGGCGCATTGAGCCCAAATGGAATGTGTTCATCAAGCTCCTCCCCTCAAGGCTTGCCAAGGATATATATGCAAGAGGATGCAGACGGACTTTAAGTCAGAGGTGACGGATAACTTCAAGAAAACAGTGCCTTGCAGACACAACAGGGCTGACGCACATGACACGTATGAAGTCAGAAACTATGACAGCACACACAGCCACGCACAGGTTCAAGCCAGACAAAACTCCAGCACGAAGAAGGAAAGTGAACACAAAGTCCTACTTCTAACCAGAAAGTTATTTGCAATTAATACAGGCTGGGAAAAGGAATTAGTTTTCTCTAATGGAGAAATATGGAGGATATCAACCATAATCCAATGTATTTGTTTTGTATTCATTTGGTTTGGGGTTTGTCTTAATTTCTTTTCTTTTCTTTTTTTTTTTTTTTAGTTTGTTTTGATTCTCAGGTTTGGGTTTTGTTGCTTTCTTTAGTTTTTCTGAGAGAGAATAAGAACATGAACTTGGCTGGGTAGGGAGGGGGAAGGGGCTGGGAGAGGGAGGAATATGATCAAAATACACTGTGTGGAAAAAAATTGATGAAAAAAGTTTTAAGAGAAAGTAAAATGGTTCATTTCCTCCACCTAACAAATTCTGTTTCTCTATTCATATACACTAAGACTATTCCTATGTATATAAAAGCAGGCTATTCTATTATCTGTACATGGTAATATCCAAGAGCATTTGACGGCCCATCAGTGAGAAGATGGTTGACCAGTCCATGAACACTCCACTGGGGAATATTACACAGTGAAGAGAATGGAGGGGATCTAAATTGTTCCCTGTAAACAGTCTGTTCACAAAACCACAGTCAATGAGAAGGAGCTTGTCTGTACAGCAAAGGAAAACACACTAAAGAGACAGTTCTGAGGCAGGAGAGCTGCCCGGAGGTTAGGAGTACCGGCTCTTCTTACAGAGGACCTAGTTTGGTTCCCAGCATTCACATTGTAGCTCACAACCACCTGTAATTCTAGTTCCAAGGGATACCGTGCCATATTCTGACCTTGGAGGACACCAGGCACATAAAATAAGTCTTTAAGAAATTAAAAGCACAGCTCTATACAAGCCAGCGTCTACATAGTAAGAACCCGCGCTCATAATGTATACATGCGCGCACACACATCTGTGTGAGTGTGGCTAACAGTGGTTGATGCAGGGTGGGTTCCAGCAAGAGCACCTGAGGATGTGAACGAGGGCACAAAGCACATTTTCTTTTTCTGGTTTCATGGTGGATATGTGAATTTAACTTTCTGTGCATTGAACGTTTTGCACTTCAAAAGAATCCAGCATGTGTTAAGCCTCTGAGGCAGTGCGTGTGGAAACTGGGCTTTAATTCCACTGACAGTTTGTGAAATAGAAATTAGACATGACTAGTCACACTGACCCAACTTGCCAAAATTATTTTTAAAAATTTGTTCTAGGGGAAGGGTTTCATAACCTGAATTTTTCTCTTTTTTCTTCTATTTAAAACCATCAAATTCTATTATGATGTTATTTGATGTTGTATTTTATTACAATATCATATTATTTTATGTTATCATCATTGTGTTGCTATACATAAAACCCAGTTTTTAAAAACAAAGACAGATGGCTGAAGAAATGTCTCAACTGTTAAGATGGCAGTTTTTTTAAGGACCTAGGTTTGAGCCCCAGCACCCACATGGTGGCCGACAGCCATCTGTAAAACATTCTGGAGATTCTGAGGGTAACAAGTACACATGCAGACAAAACACTCATACACATAAAGTAAAATAAAATTTTAATTAAAAGATACAGTTCTAGATTCTCCCTCATATTTATTATTTTATCTTTTGCCATTAACGCTGATTTTTAAAATATTCTAAACCAGTTGTGGTGGTGCATGCAAGAAAGATACGCTAAAGAGGCAGAAGCAGGAGAATCACAACTTTGAGGTCAACCTGAACTACACCTTTAAACTGCCTCTGTGGCTCAAGGCACTTGCTGCCAAGCCTGACAACTTGAGTTTGATTCCTAGTGTATACATGGAAGAGGAAGAGGACCAAGTTCTATAGCTGTCCTCTAACCCACCACACTAACACACCAGCATCACACACACACACACACACACAATATATATATTCCCAAATTATTTTTAAATCTCAAGGACCTTTTAATTGGTGGGGGGGAAAAAGCCCTGAATGATAACACATATGGCGTGCTACTCAGGTAAAGAAATACACAGGAAAACAGAGGTACATTTTGCCTGAGGGGTGCTCCCTTCCTGGAGGGGGTGGATCACAACTAGATCATTGTGAAGGGTGAGGAAGCACTCATGATAAACACCACATTAAAGACCTTTAGCTTTGTAAAACAAAGTGCAGATATGTGGAAATCAAATGTATAAAACCACTTCAACCAAGACAAATGACAGGAAAATACCGTATGTTTCATAGCATTTTTAAATAATTTATGCACATAAGTTTATTCAGATATCACAATTTTATGCCATGAGGATGTTTATTTTACAGTTGATTTTTAATTTTTTTTTTACCTGTCTTCTTCTTCTAGTGTCTTTTTCTAGACCTTTAAAATGAAATTTGCCGGAAGTTAAAAGAGAAACACATTCTTCCTGATGAATCACATCACATTTAAAGGTTATGTAACTTTTATGTTATATATAAAGGATATGTCTATCCAGAATTGAAGCTGCTTGGGGGCGGTGGAGGGGTGTCACACTTAGTAGTGGGTCCCAAGATAGCCCTGAGGTCTAAATAGGAAAATATCCTGTATAAACTGTAGCAAAACTCTCATCTCAAAATAACATACTCTGAAATTTACAGTTACATCCATATTCAACAGCTTTAGGACATTCAGACACTGACAGGAGTTTTAGAAATGACAAAGAAAATTGCTTCACATTTAAAAACCAGAGTTCAAACCAGGAGGAGGAACCCAAACACTGGCAGTGCAGAAATCTGCTTCTGTTACTCAACGCTGAAGACCCTCACATCCAGCAAATGCCAAGCACAACTCTCTTACTGTTTGCTTTCCAGAACTATCATTGGAACCAAGAAGGTTCCAATCATAGTAGCCTTAGCTGTCACTTGAATGGAGCTCTGGGTTCTAACTCCGTAGCAGGCTTCAGGATCAGGGTGGGGGATGGAAGGACAGGGCACGTAGTGTCCACTTTCTCTCCATAATGTAGACTCACAGTCGGACAATTTTGAACCAGTTTCTAGAACTTTCTGACTAGTGTCTAACCGATTACTGCTGACTCAAAGTCCAGTGCTCTATAAGACGGCCAGCTCCATTTTTCTCCCATCTTCCTTTTCTTCTAGAACAACAGGAATCACAGGACAGCCAAGAGAATGCTTTCAAAGCCAGCACTGGTCAGCAGGAGGTCAAATACTGAGCCAGGCTAGGAACCCCAATGCTCCCTTAGAGTAAGATGCTGTCCTAGGTGAACCTGTGCCAGGTCTTACAGTACCTACCCCCATTCCCAATCAGTAGGCAGGAGGCTATGGGAGCTTTCTGGGAATTGGGGGAGGGGGGGTCCTTTCAGGTCTGGGCCCCTCCTGCAATGTCACACATCAAAGCCAGAGCTGACGCTGCTGCAGCCGCGCTATTTGCTCTTGGCCACCTGGGTCAGCATCATTTTCTAGAAGAATAGCCTAGGTTATGAAAACTCCAGCCATATCAGGATTCACACTGTTTGGGGAGTCTGGGTAGACTCTCAAGACTCTGCAATCTGTCTAAATATACACCATCAAAACAGGTTACAGAGACATTCCCTGGGGGTCCCTGTGAGCCACCACAGCTAGTACATTGACAAGCACAGTTCTGGCCCTTCAGTTTGCGAATTTAAGTGCATGTCATGCAAGGTTCCCACTAATGTAACCTAATGCTGAGTGCTGCCAATGGTCTGACAGACGCTTCACCCTTCATGACAGTCTCGCTTCAGGCTGGGGCAGCGTGTGAGAACTGTATGTTATACCTGGCATCCGACAGCAACACCTGAAAAGGTAGCATTCCTGATAGCATCACTGCTTCAATAATATAAAATAATAATAATGCCTCCAGACTGATTTCCAGCCACTTATGTAAAATGTTCCGGAATAAACACATGAATCCAAGGGTGAAGGAATGACTAGATAGTTCCAGTTACACCGACACCGATGTGCAGAACTGGCAGCGGGTGACTAAGAAATGACTTTTCATTCTTTGTGGTTAACTTTACCCTCACGCTGATGGTTCCAGGTGTCCTTTTGTTATATATGTGACTTCGTTGGTTTCTAAGGATCCATCACAGCCAGGGCTCCTTCCTTCATTGTTTAGAAGCTGAGGCCCTCCACATGGTTGCCCAGTTTAAAGGGGGTCAAGGGCTGGCAGCACAAACCAGGATCCAGGCAATGACCAACACTGGAGAACAATTGGGGAACCTGCTGGAATTTCCCAAACACTAGAAACGGGAGGGAGTTTACAGTAAGATGCTATCACTCATGCAGAATAGGGGACAACTGATGATGCTGCCAGACTCCTGGGGACGGTGGGCTCTCCATCATTTGGGGACTAAAGCCAGTCCCCTCCCCACAAGCCTCTCTCTCGACTATAACTTGTCTTATCTTTACTCCAGAGACCTGGTCCCAGCTCACAGCTGGGAAGAAATGGGCAGAGACCACTTAGCAAGCTTTCCCTGAGTCTATAAACCCATTTTCTAGCCAATATCATGAGTCCTCTTTCCTGGTATGCAGGATGAGGCCCCAGAGTCAGCTGAATCTAAAGCTGAGAAGGCACCATCTTGCTGCCCTTGAGGTATCAAGTGTGGCCAGGAGCCTGGTAGGAGCTGAAAAGCAGACACAAAGTCCCTCCTCCATCTGCCGCCTTCCTCTAGCTCAGCAAGCACACTACCCATCAAGGACACGATGGCGCACGTGTACAGAACTTTCTCTGATCCTTCCTGGTGAGCTTTGTGAGTTTCTGCAGAATGACTGTGAACATTTCAATTCTTGAAAGCAAGGAGAAAAGACTGAGGGAGCAGCGAACAGCTTTTGGGGGCAGTTATGGATGGTCCATCTGGGAACCAGTTGTCTCTGCTTACCTGGAGGCAACTGTTTGCACAAGGGTCACAGTCGGAAGCAGCAACTGTGACACACAACTGTGGCTTCATATACACAGCCATTCCCACAGCCATGGTCCCCATAAACCTCCACAGAGAGACAAGTCCCAAGATCTCACTTAGAAACAGCAGCACTGGCACTATCTCAGAAGTATTTCTTCTGTCCAGTTTAATCCTAATTGACTCAAACATCAAAAAAAATCTAGAACACACTTCAACTTTAAAGATTTTAAAATACACTTTAATTTTCCCCTAGCTGTATTTATATATAAATCCCTGAGAAGACACCTGTCAGCTTGGAATTCACTATTTACAGTTAATAAACACAGTGCAAGCCTAGCCCCAAGCCTGCTCCTCTGCTCATCCAAGTCAGGAGAATGGACTGGGCCTTCCTTCCAAAAGCAGAGGGCAGAAGCCACAGCCCGGCTCTCCATCCACTCCTGAGGATTTAGAGGTCCCAGCCTGGTAATGCAGCGAGACTACCAATGGCTTCTCAAGAGCCTTTGTTCTTCTGTCTTATTAGACCTCAAGGCATCTGGTGCAAGGATGAGCAAGGAGTTTGATAATCAAACTGGGGAACGAAGCAACTGGAAGAAAAAGTGGTGGCAGGGAGCAGATGTGACAGCAAAGTCACAGGGACACTTGCTGGAGACAGCAGAGAAAGGGCTACCGTCACACATGTGTCTCTGGAGCCTTCTTGTAGTGGGATACCAAGACCAATGCCATCTTGGTACCTGGATAGGAGTGGCACACTTAGGCACACTTCCAAATACTCAGAAAACGAAAGAACCCCCTCCGCCCCGTGAGTCCCTTACTGCAACACCATAGAGAGTCGCTCGTGCTTAATTGGAAACTCTGAAAATGGATCATAAAAGGGTAGATTTGGAGGGACCGAAACTGTACGTCTCTAATTGGTCTGCAGCAGGGACCCAGGCTTGGCGGGGGTAACGTCATCTCTAATGTGACGTTAACACATTGAAAACGGGATGTATGACTGGCAGTGCACTGATGCCAGACACCAGGTCATCCTCTGCAGAAGCTGCCTCAAACTGGCTATTCTTGAGACAACCAGGCAACATACAGAAATGGAGCTTTTTATGGGAGACAACCAGCATGAGGAACGAGGGTTGGAAGTCATGTGGCACTGCCTTGGCTAGCACTGGTGGAGCTTGTGACAAACTAGGTGGTGTCAGGAGAGACAGGAAAGATGACCCCAAAAATAACCAAGATGGGTCGCAGTCCTCATAGACCCCAAGGAGATGTAGTTAAACCCAAGTCCGAGGTCCCAAGGGTAAACCCAGACAATGGATCTCAGTAGTTTTAGAGGAGGGTCTAAGACCCCAAGCATTCACCTTGGTATTTTTCTAGGGTTAAAGAAAAACTTACTAAAATGTGATTTAAAAAAAAAAAAAAAAAAAAAAAAAAAAAAAAGCACTGAATGGTGGTAGCAGTGTCAAATCCACCTGGGTGCAGCCTAAGGTCCTGTTTTGTGGAGTTTTGGGGAAGGCTGGTGTGAGACAATATTATTCAATACTTAATGGTACCAGTAAGGAAAAAATAAGCTTAAGCCAGCTTGCTCCTCATCCCTATCCCCTGTGTAAGATGGACCTCAGCAAAGGGTTTCCAAAGCAGTCTGTAGTATTCTGATTCTATAGCTTCCAAGTCTTTACATTAAATATTCAAATAAAGTGCATGTGTTACAGATACTCTAAGACCCCACTGGGACTTCTCAGTGCTTTAGAGACAGACGTATAGAAAGGAAACTTTCACTGATGTGTTGGCACTCAGGATAAATCCCATCTCTGCCCCGCCAAAGTCCCCACATATTGGAAGTTCTGTAACGTTGGCGTGGGGATGAGCCAAACACCAGGGCCAGTCATCAAAGGGGAACCATCAGTAGAAAAACACACAAGGGACTCTCTGGATTTGAATCTGGAGGAGATGGTGACCATCAGAGTGTAGCCTACTCCAGGAAAACCTTCCCCAAACTATCCTGTCTAGTATCCAGTGTGTAGGGCCAGTTCCAAAAATCACCTGTCTGCCCTTCAACAGAAGGCAGCATTCTGGCTTTCCTACCTCTGCATCCTTGACATGCCTAAGGATCCATGTGTGCTGTTTGTAAGCACATATGACTTTGTTTCTACTACTCATTAAAACCTGCCTCCATTAATTGTTCATCTTCCTCAAATCGCCTAGAAAATGGGCCAGTCCAAGCCCCTTGCTTAAAATTAGTTTGGCCCTAGCAACATAATATTTCTGCAATGTGCCATAATCGGTTTTGATGAAATGATTGATTGACAGTGGGGGGAGGGGGGAAGATGGGAACAAAAGAGTTTTGAAGAACAAAAGTAAGACTTCATCTCACTTGATCACTTTGGATAGAAGTCGGTGCCTTTCTCAAGTGAAAACAGGCGTTTGGCATCATTCAAGTTAATAGGAAAAGCCAGTGCGCAGGTGTGTCCATAGGACACGAGAAGGCAGAGGCCAGAACCAAATGGCAAGGGGTGAATCCCTTCTGTGTAATTCACACAGTCATTACAAGTATTTATTGCTAGAGACAGCATTTTAAACAGAGGGTCTTCAAATACAAGTATTAAAACTGACTTAATTATAAAGAGACTGTCATTTGCAAAATGCTGCAAATTTTCATAAGTAACAATATACAAAATTATGCAAAAATGCTCTTTGATAAGCTAGGTTTCTTTAATTTTTAATTGGGGTTCTTTAAAGGTGACTTCTAGGTAAACTGACCTCTTAGTGTATAGAATGATCAGGGAACTGGTTTTAAACAAAACCACCCGTACTTTTTCCCAATTCTGTCTTGGGAGCAATATGGACCGTCCTTTGTGGATCTAGGAAAGGTGAACAGGCTGGAGGCTGTGTGATGCAGCATGCACCCCATGGGAGACAGGAGCATCCCTCTCTGTGGAGCTGTCTACAGCACCCACAGCCTCCCAAGCAGCATCCCTGCACTGCATCCCCACACCAGGCACAGGCTCCATGAGAGTCATAGACCCTTCACGTCCTTTTCTTCCAGCGTGGGGCCCGCTTTTCTTTCTGTGCCTCTGCCTGCCGCTTCTTCTCCGCCTCCTCCGCCTTCCTCTTCTCCTCCTTGGCCTCCTTGTACCGCCACTTGGGGATCTGCAAGTACATGCTGTCCTTGGAGTTGGCCTTGGACGCTGCCCGCTCTGGCTGGAAGGTGGGCGGAGGTGCCTTGCTGATGCGCACTCTTGGGACCACCACGCCCGGCCGCACGCTGCTCCTCCGCAGCAACTGCAAAGGCAGGAGGCTGGCCTTCCGAGTGACAGGGGCAGGGGTGGACCCCAAGCTCCTGGGAGACTGGGGAGACCGGGAGCTAGCTCTAGGAATCTCCAGAATCTGGGATTGCGGCTCAGAGCTCTCTATCTTGTTGCTGTCCTGTGCTTGGTCGTCCGGGTTGCCCCTAGCTGCTAGGATTTCCTGCACCGCCAAGCGTCGTTTGCCGACACAGGGAGGATTCTCCGGGCACACGGTCTGACAGACTACAGCAACAGCTGGGCTGTAGAGACTTGTGGTCATCCTGACCATGTGGTCAAGGACGCCTCCATCCTCCAGGCTCTGGCTGGAGCGAGAGGTCAGAGTAGACCGCAGGAAGGCGGCGAATCTCTGCAAGCAGTTTTTGGAACCTGACTTCTTCAAGACTGCCTCAGCGGGAAGTGGCAATTCCAGCTTGTACTTGTCTCCAAACTGCTCTGGACAGGGTCGCTCCATCAGCCTCTGCATGACACGAACAGCCTCCGCTCGGCCTGTATATGCAGCCCACTCCTGTGGTGACAGCCCACGTCTGGGATCCCTTGCCTGAACGTCTGCCCCTGAAAAACAAAAGCACACATGCAGCAATGGGGTGAGCAGCTAGGATGCTCTCTCTTTCACAGGCAGAGAATAGTGGCAGAATTCGGGACAGTGCTTACAGGGAACCTGGCCCAGCCCAGTCAGAGTTCCCACGCTCACAAGGTACCACCCACAGCCTTGCAACCGCCTCTTGGGTGGTTCATCTTTCCTAGATAAAAAACCTGCAACAAAGCCAGGCAAAGTGTCTCATGCCTGTAACCCTGGGCACTTGGAGAGAGAGGTGAGAAAATCTCAAGTGTGAAGCTAAGTTGAGCTAAAAGACTGAGTTCCAGACAGCTGAGGCTGCACATGGCAACACTTGGCCTTAAAAAATTAAAAGTGAGCAAACTGTTTGTTTGTTTTAAAGAAGTAAGTCTCCAGGAAGCTGATGAAACGGCTTAGTACTTGCCACTAGGCATGACAACCTGAATTTGATACCAGGAACCCAAGCATGATCGTGACTCCTGCATGTGTGCTACCTTGCCACATACTCACATGCACCC